>NW_028138891.1:0-172311 GCF_964270905.1 Leucopleurus acutus | reverse complement strand
TATCCAGGAAAAAACGCATGCGCACTTTATGGGCAACGAAGCAAGCAAGCAATGCAAATGTGCACAACAAAGAAGTCTCATTTCCCACCGGTCAAAAGGGCCATCCTAAAAAATTGTAAAAACCAGAAATGTAGGACAGGCCATGGAGAACAGGGAGCCTTTATACGCTGATGGGCAGTGTGTGAACTGCCGAGAGCCACTCTGGAGAAGTGTATGGTGGTTCCTAAATCATCTAAAAAACAGAGCTACAGAGCATAGGACACTTCCAATCATGGGAGTATATCTAGGGAAGTCTAAAAATCAACAAGACACAAGCACACCACAGTTTAGGGCTACTCTGTTTACAAGAACCTCAACTTCAGTACACCTTAAATATCCCAGGAAAGAGAACAATGGATAAAGAAGATGTGGTACTTATGTACAATGGAATATCTCTTCACCATGAAATCAATGTAATAAGGCTAGTAGAAGGATAAAGAGTGGATTTAGGTCCGATAATACTACTTGAAATAAGTCAAACAGAAAAAGAAACATATCATAAGATATCACTTATAGAGGGAGGGTAAATATGGCTGCACAAGAAATGAATTACAGAACAGAACAGTGTCTCACATTTAGAAAACACACTTATGTCAGCTTAAGGGGAAAGGAGAGGTGGGGTGATGCATAAAACCAGAGTTTAAAATTAGCACAGATACCGTTCAATAAACCAAATAGGTATTAGACAAGATCTACACCTTGCTCAATGAACTGGCCTCAACACACCCTATACACCACAGAGAAATATATCTGAGTAATAAGAATCTTAAAACCCATGTATTGATATATCTCCATAAGGGAATCAAGTGTGTGCAGAGCGGCACAAACACAGCAGTGAAAGTGAGCTAAACCCCATTATAGAAATAAATTTTAAAAACAAAACGCAGAAACAATGAAAGAGAGAAAAATTCTTACAAAATTCGCTCAGGGGCTGTGATGCAACCTGGATTGACCACATATAAACCCACAGCTGGATAAGACATAAGGCTGGACACTTGGGGCTGAGAGGATTGGTGAGCTTTGGTGAGCAACTGCCAAAAGTTTAATGCAATACTTCATGCTACTCATTCCAGGGTCCCAACACTCCAGGTTGAAGGGAATCTTCCTACAGCTAAACCATGCCTGGGAAACTGAGCGACTGGTATACCATATGATCGGGAAAGGTTTCTAAAACGCACCTCATTTTTCCTCTCCTGGGGCTCCGGATCGACATTCCAGCCACTTTACTAACAATATCCCCACATGGAGAGTCAATGCCTTTAAGTTCTGGTATCACACAGTCTGCAGTTAGTGCGGAGGATGAATGGGAATAGGGGAAACCAGTGAGAAACTAGCTGTAGCGGTTTCAATGGGCATATGTCACTCTAATTTCACATCAGTAAGAAGAATAAAACAAAGGCACAGCAAGGTGCCCCAGAAGAAGAATAGGGCCTGAAGGAATCATGTGGTTATGAGGCAAGACCACAAAAATAAGAGCTGAAAAATGGAGCTAAGGGCCACTGCAATTCAAAAACATGCAGAGTTATAAAGGCCAACTATTTTCAAAAAATATATTCAGGTAAGGCTATGAAAAGGCATTGAAAGCAAGGCAGAATTGCAGGAAACCGATTTCAGGAGGTAGACTGGAATTGCATTTAAAGCATAGGAAAAGACGAAGAACGTCCACAATGATGCACTTGGCCAAAAAGGGCGTATGCGTTTTTTCCTGAATATATTCAGGAAAAAACGCATACGCCCTTTTTGGCCAACCAAGCAAGCTTGCAAAGGAAATCTGCACTACAATGAAGTCTCACTTTCCCCCGGTGAACAGGGCCATCTGAAAAAAGTGTAAAATCCAGAAAGGCAGGACAGGCCATGGAGAACTGGGAGCCTTCTTATGCTGATGGGCGGGATGTAAATTGCCAACAGCCACTCAGGAGAAGTGTATGGTGTTTCCTGAAACATCTAAAAAACAAAGCAACGGAGCCTAGGACACTTCCACTTATGGTCCTATAGCTTAGGGAAATTAAAATCAAAAAGACACAGCCACCGCAAAGTTTGGGACGGCTCTGTTTACAAGAACCTCGTTTACGGTACAAGTTCAATATCGCAGAAAGTGGAAAATGGATAAAGAAGTTGTGGTACTTACGTACAATGCAATATCACTCAGCAATGAAATCTATGTCATCAGGCCCGTAGCAGCATAATGAGTGGATTCAGGTATGATGATTCTAACTGAAATAAGTCACACAGAAAAAGAAACATCATAAGATATCACTAATACACGGAATGTAAACTTGGCTACACAGGAACTGGATTACAAAACAGAACAGGGTCTCAAATTTAGAAAACCAACTTATGCTTGCTTAAGGGGAAAGGTGAGTTGGGGTGCTGCATAAAACCAGAGATTGAAATGAGCACAGATAAAGTTCCTTAAGCCAAATATGGAATAGACAAGAGCTACTCCTTGCTCAACGAAATGGACTCAACACCCCATATTAAACGCCTAAGAATGTACCTGACTAGTAAGTATCTTAAAACCTATGGATTGCTATGTCTCTGAAAGAGAATCAAGCGTGTGTACAGGGGCATAAACGCAGCAGTGATAGGATTGGAGAGGTTCGGTGAGCAAATGAAGACCCTTTGAAGTCATATTGCATGGTACCCATTCCACGGGTCTCAACTCTCCAGGTTTAAGGGATTCTTCCTTCAGCTTAAACATGCATGTGGAACCCAGAGTATGATCAACCGTGTGATCGGGAGACGTGTTCCAATATGTCTCAGTTCTCGTCCCCTGGTACTCGGGTGCAACATTCCAGACGCTTTACTAACACTCTCCCGACTTGGAGAGTCAGTGCCTTTAACCTCCTGTTTGGCCCAGTTTGCAATTTCTGCGGAAGATGAACAGGAATAGGGAAAACCAATGAGAGACTAGCTGGAGGTGTCTGGATGCGCAAATTTAACTCTCCTTTCCCACCAGAAAGAGGAATTAACCAAAGGCTCAGCATGCCATGCCGGAACCAGATTAGGGCCTGAAGCAATCCTGCGGTGTTGCAGCCAGCTCACAAGAAAGCGAGTTGAAGAAAGGAGCTCAGGGGCACTGTAATTCACAAACCTGCAGAGTTATAAATGACAGCTATCGTCCAAAAATATACTGAAGTAAGGCTGCCAAGAGGACTTGAAAGCGGGGCAGAATTGCAGGAAACCGATTTCAGGAGGTAGACTGGAATTGCATTTAAAGCATAGGAAAAGAGGCAGAACGTCCACAATGATGCACTTGGCCAAAAAGTGCGTATGCGTTTTTTTCTGAATATATTCAGGAAAAAACGCATACGCCCTTTTTGGCCAACCAAGCAAGCTTGCAAAGGAAATCTGCACTATAATGAAGTCTCACTTCCCCCCGGTCTAAAGGGACAACTGAAAAAAATGTAAAATCCAGAAAGGCAGGACAGGCCATGGAGAACTGGGAGCCTTGTTATGCTGATGGGCAGGATGTAAATTGCCAAGAGCCACTAGGGAGAAGTGTATGGTGTTTCCTGAAACATCTAAAAAACAAAGCAACAGAGCCTAGGGCACTTCCACTTATGGTCCTATAGCTTATGGAATTTAAAATCAAAAAGACACAGCCACCCCAAAGTTTGGGACGGCTCTGTTTACAAGAACCTCGTTTACGGTACAAGTTCAATATCGCAGAAAGTGAAAAATGGATAAAGAAGTTGTGGTACTTACGTACAATGCAATATCACTCAGCAATGAAATCTATGTCATCAGGCCCGTAGCAGCATAATGAGTGGATTCAGGTATGATGATTCTAACTGAAATAAGTCTCACAGAAGAAGAAACATCATAAGATGTCACTAATACACAGAATGTGAACTTGGCTACACATGAACTGAGTTACAAAACAGAACAGGGTCTCAAGTTTAGAAAACCAACTTATGCTTGCTTAAGGGGGAAGGTGAGTTGGGGTGCTGCATAAAACCAGAGTTTGAAATTAGCACAGATGCCGTTCCATAAGCCAAATATGTAATAGACAAGACCTACCCCTTGCTCAACAAAATGGTCTCAACAGTGAGGTATCACCTCACACCTGATAGAATGGGCATCATTAGAAAATCTACAAACAAAAAATGCTGGAAAGGGTGTGGAGAAAAGGAACCCTCTTCCACTATTGTTGGGAATATAAATTGATACAGTCACTATGGAGAACAATATGATGTTTCTTAAGAAACTAACAGTAGAATTACCATATGATACAGCAATTCCAGTACTGGACATATAGCCAGACAAAACCATAAATCAAAAAGAGACATTCACCGCAATGTTCATTGCATCACTATTTACAATATCGAGGTAATGGAAGCAACCTAATTGCCCACAGACAGACGAATGCATAAAGCTGTGGTACATATATAAAATGGAATATTACTAAGCCATGAAAAGGAATGAAATTGGGTCATTTGTAGAGACGTCGATGGATCTAGAGACTGTCATACAGAGTGAAGTAAGTCAGAAAGAGAAAAACAAATCTTGTATATTCATGCATATATGTGGAACCTAGAAAAACTGTACAGATTAACCATTTTGCAAGGCATAAATAGAGCAACAGATGTAGACAACAAACATATGGACAACAAGGGGGGAAAGCTGTTGGGGGAGTGGTGGTGGGAGGAGTTGAGAGACTGGGATTGGCATGTATACATTTATATGTATAAAATAGATAACCAATAAGAACCTGCTGTATAAAAATATAAAATAAAATTCAAAATTAAAAAGAAATAAAATTTAAAAAATAAAACAGAAAAAACAATTATTCCCTTCACATACATGTATTTATATGAATAAATTATTTCCATGCTTCTATCTGTAAATACAAAAAAGAAGAATAAAATCTACCTTGAACCAAAAACGAAAAAGAGAAAAAAAAACACAGAACCCACCAGTTCCACAGAGGAAAACCGTATCAGGGCACTTGCTCCAGTTGTAAACAATTCTGAAGTTGGTCAGTGGTGGGGAATCGTCTCCCATTCAGCCAGCAGCCCCCACGCAACAAGCGTCCTCATTGCAAAGCTGGGGCACCGTGCCGAGGCATCTGTGAGTAAACGTGAGCTGAGCCCCAGGCCAGTTGCTGCTGAACTATTCCCACCCGTCCCAGGTAAAACACCTGAATATGTACAAGGACTTGAAAGCCTAGAGGAAGGGCCATAGAGCCACACGAGTGACAGCATGCCGGCCGACTTGGTGCCTGCAGGCCAGCCAGGATGGTCCTGGCCCTGGGTGCTCTTCTGGAAGATTTCCATTTCCCTGCCTGAGATACCCGTCCTGTCCCTGCCCCCACTGCTTTTTTCCTTCCTCACCTCTGCCCAGGGAGAAATTCCAGCAGCAGGTATGGGTGACACATCCTCTTCTTTAGCAGGTGGCAGCCTGGCAACTGCTGCAGAAAGTCCAGCAGAGCCCCACTCACACTGGGCCACCCACAAAGCCGTGGCCTCTCACTCCCTCCCACCAGCCCAGCCCCGAGACTGCTGACAGGGCAGAGAAAATGGCTCAGGCATGGCTGCAGGGGCTCTTGCTGCCTGGAGTGGTATTTATATTGATCTCAACCCAGGCACACCTGGGGAGGGCTGGCCGGCACGGTAAGGCTGCCCAGCTCAGCCAATCATCACCCCTCAGGGGCTCACAGTTGCAGAAAATGGAACTTGCTGAACCGGCCAGGTCCAAGGAACAGGTGTGGGCTCCTGAGAGTCAGGATAGACAAGGGGCTGCAGCTTTGGCTTGTTTTCTAATCATTTTATCTGGCCCATGAGTGGGAGACAACTTCAAGAAAACCCTCTCTTAATGAGAGGAACCCAGGAGTCAGGGAGAGGAGGGGTGGGTGGTGGTTGGAGACAGAGGCCTGGTGCCCCGGGTGCAGTGGAAGTCTCTGGAAGACCAGGTGGAGGGAGGCCGCACAGAGTGATGCCCAGGGTCACAGACCTGTCACAGCTGCTGTTTGTTAGTTCAAGTCCTGCTCTGAGGTGCTCTGTGTCAGCTCTGAGTGACAGGTGAGCTGGGGGTGCTCTGCAATGAGGGCTATGTGCACGGTTCCTGTGTGCCCAGCCCTGCCACGGTACCTGCAAGGGTAACTCTGTATCCTGGGAGGGGCCTGACCACCAGAGCCCCGTGGGCTGGGGTGGGGGTGGGGTACCTGCCCAGGTGAGCTCCATATTCTGGGATTGGTGTGACCACGAGTGCCCCATGGGCTGCTGGGGACCTGGTAAAGGATGTCAGGACAGTCAGTGAAGCCACCGAGGATATACCTCCAGTTGCTCCTAATTCCTACACCCTGCTGGTCATTCTACCAACCACCAGGACATGGTATTCTGTATTAGTCTTCAATGATGCCTTCTTTTGTATTCCATTAGTCCCAGAGTCACAAGAAATTTTGGCTTGTGAGTGGCAGGACTCAACATACAAATAAAACAATACTTACGGGCCGTCTTGCCCCAAGGGTGCAAATATTCCCACACCATCTTTGGGGAAACCTTAGCTAAAGACCTAAAAGTTCTACCTCTGGAAAAGGAAACCCTCCTTCAGTACGCAGATGACATTCTGATCGCCAGCCCTACTAAGGAGGCCTCTGAACTACCAAGCCAATAAAGGATAGAAGTTGTCCAAGAAAAAGCTCAAATATCACAGACTGCGGTGACCTGCCTGGGCTTCATTCTCACAGAAGGTCGGAGAAGCCCATCCCAGGAAAGGGAAGAAACCATTTTCAGCCTTACCCCTTTCTAAAACTAGAAGACAGCTTAGGGGTTCCTGGGGAGGCCAGGGTTTGCTGCTTCTGGATCCCTAACTACAGTCTACTAGCTGGGCCTCTATATGAAACACTGAAAGGAAAAGATGATGATCTTTTTGAATAGAATCCAGAAGTGGCCTTTCAAGAATGGAAAGAGCAGTCAATTCAGACCCTTGCCCTGGAACTCCCTAATTTAGCTAAACCCTTTGACCTTTACATTCCCAGTGAAAGGTGAATCGCCATTGGAGAATTAGTGCAAAAACTGGGACCACTTGAAATGGAACAATGCAAGAATGCCATCCAGGTAGGATAAACTACAGTCACCAAGGGGCTTGGCCCACTGCCACATCTGGCCAAGATACTGGCGGTATCTAAAAACCTGGAAATCAGCAGCCCAAAAGGCCACCTCCCTCCTAAGGGAAAAGGACCCCACGTGGTGATCCTAATCACCAACCATGCCCTGAAGTTGCAGGGTTCGCTCCGTGGGCACACCGACCTCGAGTGAGGAGGCCCTCCAACTCCAACATCCAGAGAGATAACCGGGGGCAACAGGGCACCATGACGACTCGTGTGAACATCACTTGACCTGGAGTTTCTCTCATAAAACAACAAGAGTGTGTCCCAAAAGAGTAGACTACTGCTTGCAGGACTTACTGCACCCAGAGGGGAGCTAATAATCTTGGCGGGGGAACCGTATATCACACTGTCACCATAGAAAAGCCTACAGACACTGTGATGATGGTGGCCAATAAGACCGGCTGGACTCCTGTTTACTTCAAAAGGCTGTTGACTCAGTGGCCATCATGGTCCTTGATCACCACTGACCCTGGACTGTGTGGGACTTGAGCGGGCAGGGCTCTGACACCTGGTGCTGTTTGTACGTTAATTCAGGGGCCTAATTGAAGAAAGCGCAGACTACTGGTCAGAGCATCTAGGCTGGCAGAAACGGTCAGCCTAAGGTGGCCGAACAAATGTGGGGCGGGGTGAAACCGGCCCCCACAGCGTCTCTGCACATCTCTTTCCTGGACCCTTAAAGGTCATTAGAATCTATAACACTTCCAATGTTGGTGCTCAGGTGGACGAGCAGGGAGGCAGGGGTCCTGGGGACAATCAACGTCACCTGGAGGCTGCTGGGGAGAAGCTCTGACCCTCGCCCCCGGGTATGAGGACTCCCAACTCAGCACTCAGCAGTTACAGAAGAAGGGTCTGCACCCTCAGCACTCCAAGAATGAGGAACGGGACAAAAGGCAGAGGAGCGGTTTGTCCCCAGCAAAGCCCATTAAAAATCCCTGGGAGATAAAAATAGAATCTGGGCAATAAAGTCAAGTCTAACCTTTTTTATCCTTTGTGCTTTGTCTAATTTCATGTGCTCCTAGGGTCCCACATGCAGAGGTTCCACACCCGGCACTTCAGACCAGATTTCCTAGTGCAGAATGGCTGTGTCGACACCTCAGCTCCTGGGGCCCAGTGCAGACTCCGCGATATAGAGCCTGAGCTGCAGCCAACCCAGCCCTTGAGAGCTCCGCCCCCTCCCTCCCACTGACTCTGACAGGATCTCTACACAGCAGCCCAGCCCACAGCCCACGGGGTAGTGCATGCTCTCACCTCTCCATTCTCTGATCAAAATATAAAGTTTCCTTTGCTTGTGAACCAAACTCAGTCTCGATCTGTTGGCCCCAATGACACTGCGCAGGGGGACACTTGTTGGGGTCCACTCTGGAGGATCAGTAACAGAAATTGAGACTATTGTAACCTCAATGAACAGATGTGTGAGCCAAACTGTAGTTAACATAGAACAGTGTATAAGGCTCGGGTAAAATAAGATGTTTCTAACACTCCCATTTGATATTTCCATCACTTTATTATAAGCAAGTTCAGTGAAAAGGTTTGTCTTATTTGTCAGGTCAATATTAGAGAAACGAAGTGATTTCTTTCCAAGGATGTACATCTAATAATCTTGGTTAAAGCTTCAATCTTGTTTTAAATGCTTTTCCATTGAAAATGATACCTCTCTTTCAGCTCCCCCATTTCTGAGAAGTATAAAATCTTATAATTTATTATTACCAAAGGGGAAAGGTGGGAGGAGGGATAAAGTAACAGTTTGGGATTAACACATACACACTGCTATGTATAAAATAGATCATCAACAAGGAACTACTGTATAGCACAGGGAACTACACTCAACATTTTGCAATAACCTATAAGGGGAAATAATCTGAAAAAGAATAGATATTTTTATTGACATCATCTATCAATGACAGTTAAAGTGTAACCTAAGGGAAGCTGGTGGTGAGTGCTTCTGACCCTGAAGACTTCAATCATCTAAAGTTTGGACTCTGCCTACTTCCCAAGGCCCTTAATGAACATATGTGTAGCCGTAGCTTAAAAAATTCCCCAGTTTGGGTTTCGGGGAGACACTGATTTTGAAAAAGCCCTGGTGTTCTCCTTACATGAATGGGACTCTTCCTACTGCTAAAACATGTCTGTCACACCCAGAGGATGGTATACCGTCTGATTGGGAAGAGTTTGGAGAAGGCATCTCATCTCCTCATCTCCTGGTGCTCGGGTTCACCCATCCAGCGTCTTTACTAACAGTCTCCCCACTTGGAGATGGCAGCACTGTCAACATCCTGTTGCGTACAGTTTGGAATTTGTCCAGAGGATGAAGCAGAAGGATGAGGAACAATGAGAGACAAGTCCTAGGTGTTCAGACAGGCACATGTCACTCTAATTTCCAATCAGGAAGACAAATTGACCAAAGGCTAGGGTTGCCCATGGAAACAGTATAGGGCTTGAGGAAATCCCGCTGCTTTGTGGCCAGTTCCCATAAACACAAGTTGAACAATGGAACTCAGGGGCAGTAAAATTCACGAAACTGCAGAGTTGAAAATATCCATCACTGAAAAATGTCTTGAGGAAAGTCAGAGAAAGGGACTTGTAAGCAAGGGAGAATGGCAGGAAAGGGATTTGAGGAGGTAGAAAGGACTCGCCATTAAGCACAAGAAAAGGGGCTGAACATTGCCAACATTGCAGTTGGCCAAAAAGGGTGTATGCGTTTTTTTCTGTATATATTCAAGAAAAGGGCATACACTTTTTTAGCCAACCAAACAGGTGGGCACTGGAAATCAATACTACAAAAGATATCACTTCGCATCAGTCAGAAGAGCCATCCTCATAAAGCGTAAACAACAGAAATGCAGGACAGGGCAAGGAGAAGAGGGAGCCCTGTGAGACTTATAGTGGAAATGTATATTGCCAACGGCCATTCTGGAGAAGTGTATTGTGTTTACTAAAGCATCTAAAAAATGAGCTACAGAGCATAGGGCACTTGCACTCATGGGCGTATATCTTGGGAAAAACAAAAATCGAGAGGACACAGGCACCCCAATGTTTACCCCCTCTCTGTTTAAAAGATCCTCGACTAGGATATAACTTAAATGTCTCTGGAGGGAAAAAATGGATAGAGATGTGGTACTTAGGTAGAGTGGAATATTATTCAGCCTGGAAATCTATGAAATATGGCCAGTTGTAACAACTCCGGAGGAGTTACGTATGATCATTCTAAGTGACATAATTCAAAAAGAAAAAGACACATATCATAAGATATCACTTAAAGGTGGAATCCAAAATGGCTACACATGAAATAAATTACAAAACAAAAACATAGTCAAATATGTAGAAAACACGCATAAGGCTGATAAACGGGAAAGGTGGGGAGGGGTGAGGCGTCATCCAGGAGGTTGAAATTAGCAAAGATACCATTCCAAATACCAAACTGATAATCAACAAGGCCTACACGGTAGCTAAAAGAACTGCACTCAGCACACTCAAGTCACCGGAAAAGAATATATACGACTGGTAAGAATCTGAAAAAGAATTTATTGATGTCTCTCCATACGTGGATCAAGTGGATGTACAGCAGCAAGAAACAGAGCTTTGAAAATCAGCTGTAACCAATATAGTAATAAATTGAAAAAAATAAATGACAGAGAGAAAACCTCTTACAACTTTTCCTCAGGGCTGGTGATGCAACATGGATTGAACACATCTAGACCCACAGCAGGATGAGACATAAGGCTGGAAACTGTTTGCACTAAGAGAAATGTGAGGTTGGGTGAGGAAATGCACACCCTTTAAAGTAATACTACCTGGTACCCATTCAATGGGTCCCAAATCTGCAGGTTCAAGGGATCTTCCTACAGCTAAAACATGCATGGAAAACCCAGAGGACTGTACACCATGTGATCGGGAGATGTGTCTAAAATGCAGCTCATTTATCCTCTCCTGGTGCTCCTGTTCACCATTCCAGCCACGTTACTTAGAATCTCCCCACTTGGAGAATCAGCACGTTTAAACTTCTGTTTCACACATTTTGCAAATTGTGAGGAGGATGAACGGGAAGAGGGGGAACCAATGAGAGAATAGTTGTAGGGGTTTGGACGGGCACATATCACTCTAATTTCCCATTAAGAATAAGAATTGAAAAAAGGCTCAGCCCGCCTCGCCGGAGCCAAAATAGGGCCTAAAGCAATCCTGCGGGTTTGAGGTCAGCTCACAAAAGAGCAACTTAAAAAATGGAGCTCAGGGTCACTGCAATTCACAAACCTGCAGAGTTATAAATGAAAACTAACGTCCAAAAGTATGTTGAGGTAAGGCAAAGAAGAGGATCTGAATGCAAGACAGAATTGCAAGAAACAGTTTTCAAGAGATAGATTGGACTCGTCTTTAAAGCACATAAAAAGTGGCAGAATTTCGACAATGATGCAGTTGGCCAAAAAGGGCGTATGTGTTTTTTCCTGATTATATCCAGGAAAAAAACGCATGCGCACTTTATGGGCAACGAAGCAAGCAAGCAATGCAAATGTGCACAACAAAGAAGTCTCATTTCCCACCGGTCAAAAGGGCCATCCTAAAAAATTGTAAAAACCAGAAATGTAGGACAGGCCATGGAGAACAGGGAGCCTTTATACGCTGATAGGCAGTGTGTGAACTGCCGAGAGCCACTCTGGAGAAGTGTATGGTGGTTCCTAAATCATCTAAAAAACAGAGCTACAGAGCATAGGACACTTCCAATCATGGGAGTATACCTAGGGAAGTCTAAAAATCAACAAGACACAAGCACACCACAGTTTAGGGCTACTCTGTTTACAAGAACCTCAACTTCAGTACACCTTAAATATCCCAGGAAAGAGAACAATGGATAAAGAAGATGTGGTACTTATGTACAATGGAATATCTCTTCACCATGAAATCAATGTAATAAGGCTAGTAGAAGGATAAAGAGTGGATTTAGGCCCGATAATACTACTTGAAATAAGTCAAACAGAAAAAGAAACATATCATAAGATATCACTTATAGAGGGAGGGTAAATATGGCTGCACAAGAAATGAATTACAGAACAGAACAGTGTCTCACATTTAGAAAACACACTTATGTCAGCTTAAGGGGAAAGGAGAGGTGGGGTGATGCATAAAACCAGAGTTTAAAATTAGCACAGATACCGTTCAATAAACCAAATAGGTATTAGACAAGATCTACACCTTGCTCAATGAACTGGCCTCAACACACCCTATACACCGCAGAGAAATATATCTGAGTAATAAGAATCTTAAAACCCATGTATTGATATATCTCCATAAGGGAATCAAGTGTGTGCAGAGCGGCACAAACACAGCAGTGAAAGTGAGCTCAACCCCATTATAGAAATAAATTTTAAAAACAAAACGCAGAAACAATGAAAGAGAGAAAAATTCTTACAAAATTCGCTCAGGGGCTGTGATGCAACCTGGATTGACCACATATAAACCCACAGCTGGATAAGACATAAGGCTGGACACTTGGGGCTGAGAGGATTGGTGAGCTTTGGTGAGCAACTGCCAAAAGTTTAATGCAATACTTCATGCTACTCATTCCAGGGTCCCAACACTCCAGGTTGAAGGGAATCTTCCTACAGCTAAACCATGCCTGGGAAACTGAGCGACTGGTATACCATATGATCGGGAAAGGTTTCTAAAACACACCTCATTTTTCCTCTCCTGGGGCTCCGGATCGACATTCCAGACACTTTACTAACAATATCCCCACATGGAGAGTCAATGCCTTTAAGTTCTGGTATCACACAGTCTGCAGTTAGTGCGGAGGATGAATGGGAATAGGGGAAACCAGTGAGAAACTAGCTGTAGCGGTTTCAATGGGCATATGTCACTCTAATTTCACATCAGTAAGAAGAATAAAACAAAGGCACAGCAAGGTGCCCCAGAAGAAGAATAGGGCCTGAAGGAATCATGTGGTTATGAGGCAAGACCACAAAAATAAGAGCTGAAAAATGGAGCTAAGGGCCACTGCAATTCAAAAACATGCAGAGTTATAAAGGCCAACTATTTTCAAAAAATATATTCAGGTAAGGCTATGAAAAGGCATTGAAAGCAAGGCAGAATTGCAGGAAATCGATTTCAGGAGGTAGACTGGAATTGCATTTAAAGCATAGGAAAAGACGCAGAACGTCCACAATGATGCACTTGGCCAAAAAGGGCGTATGCGTTTTTTCCTGAATATATTCAGGAAAAAACGCATACGCCCTTTTTGGCCAACCAAGCAAGCTTGCAAAGGAAATCTGCACTACAATGAAGTCTCACTTCCCCCCGGTCAAAAGGGCCATCTGAAAAAAGTGTAAAATCCAGAAAGGCAGGACAGGCCATGGAGAACTGGGAGCCTTGTTATGCTGATGGGCGGGATGTAAATTGCCAAGAGCCACTTGGAAGAAGTGTATGGTGCTTCCTGAAAATTCTAAAAAACAAAACAGCGGAGCCTAGGGCACTTCCACTTATGGTCCTATAGCTTAGGGAAATTAAAATCAACAAGACACAGCCACCGCAAAGTTTGGGACGGCTCTGTTTACAAGAACCTCGTTTACGGTACAAGTTCAATATCGCAGAAAGTGAAAAATGGATAAAGAAGTTGTGGTACTTACGTACAATGCAATATCACTCAGCAATGAAATCTATGTCATCAGGCCCATAGCAGCATAATGAGTGGATTCAGGTATGATGATTCTAACTGAAATAAGTCACACAGAAAAAGAAACGTCATAAGATATCACTAATACACGGAATGTAAACTTGGCTACACAGGAACTGGATAACAAAACAGAACAGGGTCTCAAATTTAGAAAACCAACTTATGCTTGCTTAAGGGGAAAGGTGAGTTGGGGTGCTGCATAAAACCAGAGATTGAAATGAGCACAGATAAAGTTCCTTAAGCCAAATATGGAATAGACAAGAGCTACTCCTTGCTCAACGAAATGGACTCAACACCCCATATTAAACGCCTAAGAATGTACCTGAATAGTAAGTATCTTAAAACCTATGGATTGCTATGTCTCTGAAAGAGAATCAAGCGTGTGTACAGGGGAATAAACGCAGCACTGATAGGATTGGAGAAGTTCGGTGAGCAAATGAAGACCCTTTGAAGTCATATTGCATGGTACCCATTCCACGGGTCTCAACTCTCCACGTTTAAGGGATTCTGCCTTCAGCTAAAACATGCATGTGGAACCCAGAGTATGATCAACCGTGTGATCGGGAGACGTGTTCCAATATGTCTCAGTTCTCGTCCCATGGTACTCGGGTGCAACATCCCAGACGCTTTACTGACACTCTCCCAACTTGGAGAGTCAGTGCCTTTAACCTCCTGTTTGGTCCAGTTTACAATTTCTCCGGAAGATGAACAGGAATAGGGAGAACCAATGAGAGACTAGCTGGAGGTGTCTGGACGGGCAAATTTAACTCTCATTTCCCACCAGGAAGAGGAATTATCCAAAGGCTCAGCGTGACGTGCCAGAACCAGATTAGGGCCTGAAGCAATCCTGCGGTGTTACGGCCAGCTCACAAGAAAGCGAGATGAAGAAAGGAGCTCAGGGGCACTGTAATTCACAAACCTGCAGAGTTATAAATGACAGCTATCGTCCAAAAATATACTGAAGTAAGGCTGCCAAGAGGACTTGAAAGCGGGGCAGAATTGCAGGAAACCGATTTCAGGAGGTAGACTGGAATTGCATTTAAAGCATAGGAAAAGAGGCAGAACGTCCACAATGATGCACTTGGCCAAAAAGGGCGTATGCATTTTTTCCTGAATATATTCAGGAAAAAACGCAAACGCCGTTTTTGGCCAACCAAGCAAGCTTGCAAAGGAAATCTGCACTACAATGAAGTGTCACTTCCCCCCGGTAAAAGGGGCCATCTGAAAAAAGTGTAAAATCCAGAAAGGCAGGAAAGGCCATGGAGAACTAGGAGCCTTGTTATGCTGATGGGCGGGATGTAAATTGCCAACAGCCACTAGGGAGAAGTGTATGGTGATTCCTGAAACATCTAAAAAACAAAGCAACAGAGCCTAGAGCACTTCCACTTATGGTCCTATAGCTTAGGGAAATTAAAATCAAAAAGACACAGCCACCCCAAAGTTTGGGACGGCTCTGTTTACAAGAACCTCGTTTACGGTACAAGTTCAATATCGCAGAAAGTGAAAAATGGATAAAGAAGTTGTGGTACTTACGTACAATGCAATATCACTCAGCAATGAAATCTATGTCATCAGGCCCGTAGCAGCATAATGAGTGGATTCAGGTATGATGATTCTAACTGAAATAAGTCTCACAGAAGAAGAAACATCATAAGATGTCACTAATACACAGAATGTGAACTTGGCTACACATGAACTGAGTTACAAAACAGAACAGGGTCTCAAGTTTAGAAAACCAACTTATGCTTGCTTAAGGGGGAAGGTGAGTTGGGGTGCTGCATAAAACCAGAGTTTGAAATTAGCACAGATGCCGTTCCATAAGCCAAATATGTAATAGACAAGACCTACCCCTTGCTCAACAAAATGGTCTCAACAGTGAGGTATCACCTCACACCTGATAGAATGGGCATCATTAGAAAATCTACAAACAAAAAATGCTGGAAAGGGTGTGGAGAAAAGGAACCCTCTTCCACTATTGTTGGGAATATAAATTGATACAGTCACTATGGAGAACAATATGATGTTTCTTAAGAAACTAACAGTAGAATTACCATATGATACAGCAATTCCAGTACTGGACATATAGCCAGACAAAACCATAAATCAAAAAGAGACATTCACCGCAATGTTCATTGCATCACTATTTACAATATCGAGGTAATGGAAGCAACCTAATTGCCCACAGACAGACGAATGCATAAAGCTGTGGTACATATATAAAATGGAATATTACTAAGCCATGAAAAGGAATGAAATTGGGTCATTTGTAGAGACGTCGATGGATCTAGAGACTGTCATACAGAGTGAAGTAAGTCAGAAAGAGAAAAACAAATCTTGTATATTCATGCATATATGTGGAACCTAGAAAAACTGTACAGATTAACCATTTTGCAAGGCATAAATAGAGCAACAGATGTAGACAACAAACATATGGACAACAAGGGGGGGAAAGCTGTTGGGGGAGTGGTGGTGGGAGGAGTTGAGAGACTGGGATTGGCATGTATACATTTATATGTATAAAATAGATAACCAATAAGAACCTGCTGTATAAAAATATAAAATAAAATTCAAAATTAAAAAGAAATAAAATTTAAAAAATAAAACAGAAAAAACAATTATTCCCTTCACATACATGTATTTATATGAATAAATTATTTCCATGCTTCTATCTGTAAATACAAAAAAGAAGAATAAAATCTACCTTGAACCAAAAACGAAAAAGAGAAAAAAAACACAGAACCCACCAGTTCCACAGAGGAAAACCGTATCAGGGCACTTGCTCCAGTTGTAAACAATTCTGAAGTTGGTCAGTGGTGGGGAATCGTCTCCCATTCAGCCAGCAGCCCCCACGCAACAAGCGTCCTCATTGCAAAGCTGGGGCACCGTGCCGAGGCATCTGTGAGTAAACGTGAGCTGAGCCCCAGGCCAGTTGCTGCTGAACTATTCCCACCCGTCCCAGGTAAAACACCTGAATATGTACAAGGACTTGAAAGCCTAGAGGAAGGGCCATAGAGCCACACGAGTGACAGCATGCCGGCCGACTTGGTGCCTGCAGGCCAGCCAGGATGGTCCTGGCCCTGGGTGCTCTTCTGGAAGATTTCCATTTCCCTGCCTGAGATACCCGTCCTGTCCCTGCCCCCACTGCTTTTTTCCTTCCTCACCTCTGCCCAGGGAGAAATTCCAGCAGCAGGTATGGGTGACACATCCTCTTCTTTAGCAGGTGGCAGCCTGGCAACTGCTGCAGAAAGTCCAGCAGAGCCCCACTCACACTGGGCCACCCACAAAGCCGTGGCCTCTCACTCCCTCCCACCAGCCCAGCCCCGAGACTGCTGACAGGGCAGAGAAAATGGCTCAGGCATGGCTGCAGGGGCTCTTGCTGCCTGGAGTGGTATTTATATTGATCTCAACCCAGGCACACCTGGGGAGGGCTGGCCGGCACGGTAAGGCTGCCCAGCTCAGCCAATCATCACCCCTCAGGGGCTCACAGTTGCAGAAAATGGAACTTGCTGAACCGGCCAGGTCCAAGGAACAGGTGTGGGCTCCTGAGAGTCAGGATAGACAAGGGGCTGCAGCTTTGGCTTGTTTTCTAATCATTTTATCTGGCCCATGAGTGGGAGACAACTTCAAGAAAACCCTCTCTTAATGAGAGGAACCCAGGAGTCAGGGAGAGGAGGGGTGGGTGGTGGTTGGAGACAGAGGCCTGGTGCCCCGGGTGCAGTGGAAGTCTCTGGAAGACCAGGTGGAGGGAGGCCGCACAGAGTGATGCCCAGGGTCACAGACCTGTCACAGCTGCTGTTTGTTAGTTCAAGTCCTGCTCTGAGGTGCTCTGTGTCAGCTCTGAGTGACAGGTGAGCTGGGGGTGCTCTGCAATGAGGGCTATGTGCACGGTTCCTGTGTGCCCAGCCCTGCCACGGTACCTGCAAGGGTAACTCTGTATCCTGGGAGGGGCCTGACCACCAGAGCCCCGTGGGCTGGGGTGGGGGTGGGGTACCTGCCCAGGTGAGCTCCATATTCTGGGATTGGTGTGACCACGAGTGCCCCATGGGCTGCTGGGGACCTGGTAAAGGATGTCAGGACAGTCAGTGAAGCCACCGAGGATATACCTCCAGTTGCTCCTAATTCCTACACCCTGCTGGTCATTCTACCAACCACCAGGACATGGTATTCTGTATTAGTCTTCAATGATGCCTTCTTTTGTATTCCATTAGTCCCAGAGTCACAAGAAATTTTGGCTTGTGAGTGGCAGGACTCAACATACAAATAAAACAATACTTACGGGCCGTCTTGCCCCAAGGGTGCAAATATTCCCACACCATCTTTGGGGAAACCTTAGCTAAAGACCTAAAAGTTCTACCTCTGGAAAAGGAAACCCTCCTTCAGTACGCAGATGACATTCTGATCGCCAGCCCTACTAAGGAGGCCTCTGAACTACCAAGCCAATAAAGGATAGAAGTTGTCCAAGAAAAAGCTCAAATATCACAGACTGCGGTGACCTGCCTGGGCTTCATTCTCACAGAAGGTCGGAGAAGCCCATCCCAGGAAAGGGAAGAAACCATTTTCAGCCTTACCCCTTTCTAAAACTAGAAGACAGCTTAGGGGTTCCTGGGGAGGCCAGGGTTTGCTGCTTCTGGATCCCTAACTACAGTCTACTAGCTGGGCCTCTATATGAAACACTGAAAGGAAAAGATGATGATCTTTTTGAATAGAATCCAGAAGTGGCCTTTCAAGAATGGAAAGAGCAGTCAATTCAGACCCTTGCCCTGGAACTCCCTAATTTAGCTAAACCCTTTGACCTTTACATTCCCAGTGAAAGGTGAATCGCCATTGGAGAATTAGTGCAAAAACTGGGACCACTTGAAATGGAACAATGCAAGAATGCCATCCAGGTAGGATAAACTACAGTCACCAAGGGGCTTGGCCCACTGCCACATCTGGCCAAGATACTGGCGGTATCTAAAAACCTGGAAATCAGCAGCCCAAAAGGCCACCTCCCTCCTAAGGGAAAAGGACCCCACGTGGTGATCCTAATCACCAACCATGCCCTGAAGTTGCAGGGTTCGCTCCGTGGGCACACCGACCTCGAGTGAGGAGGCCCTCCAACTCCAACATCCAGAGAGATAACCGGGGGCAACAGGGCACCATGACGACTCTTGTGAACATCACTTGACCTGGAGTTTCTCTCATAAAACAACAAGAGTGTGTCCCAAAAGAGTAGACTACTGCTTGCAGGACTTACTGCACCCAGAGGGGAGCTAATAATCTTGGCGGGGGAACCGTATATCACACTGTCACCATAGAAAAGCCTACAGACACTGTGATGATGGTGGCCAATAAGACCGGCTGGACTCCTGTTTACTTCAAAAGGCTGTTGACTCAGTGGCCATCATGGTCCTTGATCACCACTGACCCTGGACTGTGTGGGACTTGAGCGGGCAGGGCTCTGACACCTGGTGCTGTTTGTACGTTAATTCAGGGGCCTAATTGAAGAAAGCGCAGACTACTGGTCAGAGCATCTAGGCTGGCAGAAACGGTCAGCCTAAGGTGGCCGAACAAATGTGGGGCGGGGTGAAACCGGCCCCCACAGCGTCTCTGCACATCTCTTTCCTGGACCCTTAAAGGTCATTAGAATCTATAACACTTCCAATGTTGGTGCTCAGGTGGACGAGCAGGGAGGCAGGGGTCCTGGGGACAATCAACGTCACCTGGAGGCTGCTGGGGAGAAGCTCTGACCCTCGCCCCCGGGTATGAGGACTCCCAACTCAGCACTCAGCAGTTACAGAAGAAGGGTCTGCACCCTCAGCACTCCAAGAATGAGGAACGGGACAAAAGGCAGAGGAGCGGTTTGTCCCCAGCAAAGCCCATTAAAAATCCCTGGGAGATAAAAATAGAATCTGGGCAATAAAGTCAAGTCTAACCTTTTTTATCCTTTGTGCTTTGTCTAATTTCATGTGCTCCTAGGGTCCCACATGCAGAGGTTCCACACCCGGCACTTCAGACCAGATTTCCTAGTGCAGAATGGCTGTGTCGACACCTCAGCTCCTGGGGCCCAGTGCAGACTCCGCGATATAGAGCCTGAGCTGCAGCCAACCCAGCCCTTGAGAGCTCCGCCCCCTCCCTCCCACTGACTCTGACAGGATCTCTACACAGCAGCCCAGCCCACAGCCCACGGGGTAGTGCATGCTCTCACCTCTCCATTCTCTGATCAAAATATAAAGTTTCCTTTGCTTGTGAACCAAACTCAGTCTCGATCTGTTGGCCCCAATGACACTGCGCAGGGGGACACTTGTTGGGGTCCACTCTGGAGGATCAGTAACAGAAATTGAGACTATTGTAACCTCAATGAACAGATGTGTGAGCCAAACTGTAGTTAACATAGAACAGTGTATAAGGCTCGGGTAAAATAAGATGTTTCTAACACTCCCATTTGATGTTTCCATCACTTTATTATAAGCAAGTTCAGTGAAAAGGTTTGTCTTATTTGTCAGGTCAATATTAGAGAAACGAAGTGATTTCTTTCCAAGGATGTACATCTAATAATCTTGGTTAAAGCTTCAATCTTGTTTTAAATGCTTTTCCATTGAAAATGATACCTCTCTTTCAGCTCCCCCATTTCTGAGAAGTATAAAATCTTATAATTTATTATTACCAAAGGGGAAAGGTGGGAGGAGGGATAAAGTAACAGTTTGGGATTAACACATACACACTGCTATGTATAAAATAGATCATCAACAAGGAACTACTGTATAGCACAGGGAACTACACTCAACATTTTGCAATAACCTATAAGGGGAAATAATCTGAAAAAGAATAGATATTTTTATTGACATCATCTATCAATGACAGTTAAAGTGTAACCTAAGGGAAGCTGGTGGTGAGTGCTTCTGACCCTGAAGACTTCAATCATCTAAAGTTTGGACTCTGCCTACTTCCCAAGGCCCTTAATGAACATATGTGTAGCCGTAGCTTAAAAAATTCCCCAGTTTGGGTTTCGGGGAGACACTGATTTTGAAAAAGCCCTGGTGTTCTCCTTACATGAATGAGACTCTTCCTACTGCTAAAACATGTCTGTCACACCCAGAGGATGGTATACCGTCTGATTGGGAAGAGTTTGGAGAAGGCATCTCATCTCCTCATCTCCTGGTGCTCGGGTTCACCCATCCAGCGTCTTTACTAACAGTCTCCCCACTTGGAGATGGCAGCACTGTCAACATCCTGTTGCGTACAGTTTGGAATTTGTCCAGAGGATGAAGCAGAAGGATGAGGAACAATGAGAGACAAGTCCTAGGTGTTCAGACAGGCACATGTCACTCTAATTTCCAATCAGGAAGACGAATTGACCAAAGGCTAGGGTTGCCCATGGAAACAGTATAGGGCTTGAGGAAATCCCGTTGCTTTGTGGCCAGTTCCCATAAACACAAGTTGAACAATGGAACTCAGGGGCAGTAAAATTCACGAAACTGCAGAGTTGAAAATATCCATCACTGAAAAATGTCTTGAGGAAAGTCAGAGAAAGGGACTTGTAAGCAAGGGAGAATGGCAGGAAAGGGATTTGAGGAGGTAGAAAGGACTCGCCATTAAGCACAAGAAAAGGGGCTGAACATTGCCAACATTGCAGTTGGCCAAAAAGGGTGTATGCGTTTTTTTCTGTATATATTCAAGAAAAGGGCATACACTTTTTTAGCCAACCAAACAGGTGGGCACTGGAAATCAATACTACAAAAGATATCACTTCGCATCAGTCAGAAGAGCCATCCTCATAAAGCGTAAACAACAGAAATGCAGGACAGGGCAAGGAGAAGAGGGAGCCCTGTGAGACTTATAGTGGAAATGTATATTGCCAACGGCCATTCTGGAGAAGTGTATTGTGTTTACTAAAGCATCTAAAAAATGAGCTACAGAGCATAGGGCACTTGCACTCATGGGCGTATATCTTGGGAAAAACAAAAATCGAGAGGACACAGGCACCCCAATGTTTACCCCCTCTCTGTTTAAAAGATCCTCGACTAGGATATAACTTAAATGTCTCTGGAGGGAAAAAATGGATAGAGATGTGGTACTTAGGTAGAGTGGAATATTATTCAGCCTGGAAATCTATGAAATATGGCCAGTTGTAACAACTCCGGAGGAGTTACGTATGATCATTCTAAGTGACATAATTCAAAAAGAAAAAGACACATATCATAAGATATCACTTAAAGGTGGAATCCAAAATGGCTACACATGAAATAAATTACAAAACAAAAACATAGTCAAATATGTAGAAAACACGCATAAGGCTGATAAACGGGAAAGGTGGGGAGGGGTGAGGCGTCATCCAGGAGGTTGAAATTAGCAAAGATACCATTCCAAATACCAAACTGATAATCAACAAGGCCTACACGGTAGCTAAAAGAACTGCACTCAGCACACTCAAGTCACCGGAAAAGAATATATACGACTGGTAAGAATCTGAAAAAGAATTTATTGATGTCTCTCCATACGTGGATCAAGTGGATGTACAGCAGCAAGAAACAGAACTTTGAAAATCAGCTGTAACCAATATAGTAATAAATTGAAAAAAATAAACGACAGAGAGAAAACCTCTTACAACTTTTCCTCAGGGCCGGTGATGCAACATGGATTGAACACATCTAGACCCACAGCAGGATGAGACATAAGGCTGGAAACTGTTTGCACTAAGAGAAATGTGAGGTTGGGTGAGGAAATGCACACCCTTTAAAGTAATACTACCTGGTACCCATTCAATGGGTCCCAAATCTGCAGGTTCAAGGGATCTTCCTACAGCTAAAACATGCATGGAAAACCCAGAGGACTGTACACCATGTGATCGGGAGATGTGTCTAAAATGCAGCTCATTTATCCTCTCCTGGTGCTCCTGTTCACCATTCCAGCCACGTTACTTAGAATCTCCCCACTTGGAGAATCAGCACGTTTAAACTTCTGTTTCACACATTTTGCAAATTGTGAGGAGGATGAACGGGAAGAGGGGGAACCAATGAGAGAATAGTTGTAGGGGTTTGGATGGGCACATATCACTCTAATTTCCCATTAAGAATAAGAAATGAAAAAAGGCTCAGCCCGCCTGGCCGGAGCCAAAATAGGGCCTAAAGCAATCCTGCAGGTTTGAGGTCAGCTCACAAAAGAGCAACTTAAAAAATGGAGCTCAGGGTCACTGCAATTCACAAACCTGCAGAGTTATAAATGAAAACTAACGTCCAAAAATATGTTGAGGTAAGGCAAAGAAGAGGATCTGAATGCAAGACAGAATTGCAAGAAACAGATTTCAAGAGATAGATTGGACTCGTCTTTAAAGCACATAAAAAGTGGCAGAATTTCGACAATGATGCAGTTGGCCAAAAAGGGCGTATGTGTTTTTTCCTGATTATATCCAGGAAAAAAACGCATGCGCACTTTATGGGCAACGAAGCAAGCAAGCAATGCAAATGTGCACAACAAAGAAGTCTCATTTCCCACCGGTCAAAAGGGCCATCCTAAAAAATTGTAAAAACCAGAAATGTAGGACAGGCCATGGAGAACAGGGAGCCTTTATACGCTGATGGGCAGTGTGTGAACTGCCGAGAGCCACTCTGGAGAAGTGTATGGTGGTTCCTAAATCATCTAAAAAACAGAGCTACAGAGCATAGGACACTTCCAATCATGGGAGTATACCTAGGGAAGTCTAAAAATCAACAAGACACAAGCACACCACAGTTTAGGGCTACTCTGTTTACAAGAACCTCAACTTCAGTACACCTTAAATATCCCAGGAAAGAGAACAATGGATAAAGAAGATGTGGTACTTATGTACAATGGAATATCTCTTCACCATGAAATCAATGTAATAAGGCTAGTAGAAGGATAAAGAGTGGATTTAGGTCCGATAATACTACTTGAAATAAGTCAAACAGAAAAAGAAACATATCATAAGATATCACTTATAGAGGGAGGGTAAATATGGCTGCACAAGAAATGAATTACAGAACAGAACAGTGTCTCACATTTAGAAAACACACTTATGTCAGCTTAAGGGGAAAGGAGAGGTGGGGTGATGCATAAAACCAGAGTTTAAAATTAGCACAGATACCGTTCAATAAACCAAATAGGTATTAGACAAGATCTACACCTTGCTCAATGAACTGGCCTCAACACACCCTATACACCGCAGAGAAATATATCTGAGTAATAAGAATCTTAAAACCCATGTATTGATATATCTCCATAAGGGAATCAAGTGTGTGCAGAGCGGCACAAACACAGCAGTGAAAGTGAGCTCAACCCCATTATAGAAATAAATTTTAAAAACAAAACGCAGAAACAATGAAAGAGAGAAAAATTCTTACAAAATTCGCTCAGGGGCTGTGATGCAACCTGGATTGACCACATATAAACCCACAGCTGGATAAGACATAAGGCTGGACACTTGGGGCTGAGAGGATTGGTGAGCTTTGGTGAGCAACTGCCAAAAGTTTAATGCAATACTTCATGCTACTCATTCCAGGGTCCCAACACTCCAGGTTGAAGGGAATCTTCCTACAGCTAAACCATGCCTGGGAAACTGAGCGACTGGTATACCATATGATCGGGAAAGGTTTCTAAAACACACCTCATTTTTCCTCTCCTGGGGCTCCGGATCGACATTCCAGCCACTTTACTAACAATATCCCCACATGGAGAGTCAATGCCTTTAAGTTCTGGTATCACACAGTCTGCAGTTAGTGCGGAGGATGAATGGGAATAGGGGAAACCAGTGAGAAACTAGCTGTAGTGGTTTCAATGGGCATATGTCACTCTAATTTCACATCAGTAAGAAGAATAAAACAAAGGCACAGCAAGGTGCCCCAGAAGAAGAATAGGGCCTGAAGGAATCATGTGGTTATGAGGCAAGACCACAAAAATAAGAGCTGAAAAATGGAGCTAAGGGCCACTGCAATTCAAAAACATGCAGAGTTATAAAGGCCAACTATTTTCAAAAAATATATTCAGGTAAGGCTATGAAAAGGCATTGAAAGCAAGGCAGAATTGCAGGAAACCGATTTCAGGAGGTAGACTGGAATTGCATTTAAAGCATAGGAAAAGAGGCAGAACGTCCACAATGATGCACTTGGCCAAAAAGGGCGTATGCGTTTTTTCCTGAATATATTCAGGAAAAAACGCATACGCCCTTTTTGGCCAACCAAGCAAGCTTGCAAAGGAAATCTGCACTACAATGAAGTCTCACTTCCCCCCAGTCAAAAGGGCCATCTGAAAAAAGTGTAAAATCCAGAAAGGCAGGACAGGCCATGGAGAACTGGGAGCCTTGTTATGCTGATGGGCGGGATGTAAATTGTCAACAGCCACTTGAGAGAAGTGTATGGTGTTTCCTGAAACATCTAAAAAACAAAGCAACAGAGCCTAAGGCACTTCCACTTATGGTCCTATAGCTTAGGGAAATTAAAATCAAAAAGACACAGCCACCCCAAAGTTTGGGACGGCTCTGTTTACAAGAACCTCCTTTATGGTACAAGTTCAATATCGCAGAAAGTGAAAAATGGATAAAGAAGTTGTGGTACTTACGTACAATGCAATATCACTCAGCAATGAAATCTATGTCATCAGGCCCATAGCAGCATAATGAGTGGATTCAGGTATGATGATTCTAACTGAAATAAGTCACACAGAAAAAGAAACGTCATAAGATATCACTAATACACGGAATGTAAACTTGGCTACACAGGAACTGGATAACAAAACAGAACAGGGTCTCAAATTTAGAAAACCAACTTATGCTTGCTTAAGGGGAAAGGTGAGTTGGGGTGCTGCATAAAACCAGAGATTGAAATGAGCACAGATAAAGTTCCTTAAGCCAAATATGGAATAGACAAGAGCTACTCCTTGCTCAACGAAATGGACTCAACACCCCATATTAAACGCCTAAGAATGTACCTGAATAGTAAGTATCTTAAAACCTATGGATTGCTATGTCTCTGAAAGAGAATCAAGTGTGTGTACAGGGGAATAAACGCAGCAGTGATAGGATTGGAGAAGTTCGGTGAGCAAATGAAGACCCTTTGAAGTCATATTGCATGGTACCCATTCCACGGGTCTCAACTCTCCACGTTTAAGGGATTCTGCCTTCAGCTAAAACATGCATGTGGAACCCAGAGTATGATCAACCGTGTGATCGGGAGACGTGTTCCAATATGTCTCAGTTCTCGTCCCATGGTACTCGGGTGCAACATCCCAGACGCTTTACTGACACTCTCCCAACTTGGAGAGTCAGTGCCTTTAACCTCCTGTTTGGCCCAGTTTACAATTTCTCCGGAAGATGAACAGGAATAGGGAGAACCAATGAGAGACTAGCTGGAGGTGTCTGGACGGGCAAATTTAACTCTCATTTCCCACCAGGAAGAGGAATTATCCAAAGGCTCAGCATGACGTGCCAGAACCAGATTAGGGCCTGAAGCAATCCTGCGGTATTACGGCCAGCTCACAAGAAAGCGAGATGAAGAAAGGAGCTCAGGGGCACTGTAATTCACAAACCTGCAGAGTTATAAATGACAGCTATCGTCCAAAAATATACTGAAGTAAGGCTGCCAAGAGGACTTGAAAGCGGGGCAGAATTGCAGGAAACCGATTTCAGGAGGTAGACTGGAATTGCATTTAAAGCATAGGAAAAGAGGCAGAACGTCCACAATGATGCACTTGGCCAAAAAGGGCGTATGCATTTTTTCCTGAATATATTCAGGAAAAAACACAAACGCCGTTTTTGGCCAACCAAGCAAGCTTGCAAAGGAAATCTGCACTACAATGAAGTGTCACTTCCCCCCGGTAAAAGGGGCCATCTGAAAAAAGTGTAAAATCCAGAAAGGCAGGATAGGCGATGGAGAACTGGGAGCCTTGTTATGCTGATGGGCGGGATGTAAATTGCCAACAGCCACTAGGGAGAAGTGTATGGTGATTCCTGAAACATCTAAAAAACAAAGCAACAGAGCCTAGAGCACTTCCACTTATGGTCCTATAGCTTAGGGAAATTAAAATCAAAAAGACACAGCCACCCCAAATTTGGGACGGCTCTGTTTACAAGAACCTCGTTTCCGGTACAAGTTCAATAGAGTAGAAAGTGAAAAATGGATAAAGAAGTTGTGGTACTTACGAACAATGCAATATCACTCAGCAATGAAATCTATGTCATCAGGCCCGTAGCAGCATGAGTGGATTCAGGTATGATGATTCTAACTGAAATAAGTCACACAGAAAAAGAAACATCATAAGATATCACTAATACACGGAATGTAAACTTGGCTACACAGGAACTGGATTACAAATCAGAACAGGGTCTCAAATTTAGAAAACCAACTTATGCTTTCTTAAGCGAAAAGGTGAGTTGGGGTGCTGCATCAAACCGGAGATTGAAATGAGCACATATAAAGTTCCTTAAGCCAAATATGGACTAGACAAGAGCTACTCCTTGCTCAACGAAATGGACTCAACACCCCATATTAAACGCCTAAGAATGTACCTGACTAGTAAGTATCTTAAAACCTATGGATTGCTATGTCTCTGAAAGAGAATCAAGTTTGTGTACAGGGGCATAAACATAGCAGTGATAGGATTGGAGAGGTTCGGTGAGCAAATGAAGACCCTTTGAAGTCATATTGCATGGTACCCATTCCACGGGTCTCAACTCTCCAGGTTTAAGGGATTCTGCCTTCAGCTAAAACATGCATGTGGAACCCAGAGTATGATCAACCGTGTGATCGGGAGACGTGTTCCAATATGTCTCAGTTCTCGTCCCATGGTACTCGGGTGCAACATTCCAGACGCTTTACTGACACTCTCCCGACTTGGAGAGTCAGTGCCTTTAACCTCCTATTTGGCCCATTTGCAATTTCTGCGGAAGATGAACAGGAATAGGGAGAACCAATGAGAGACTAGCTGGAGGTGTCTGGACGGGCAAATTTAACTCTCATTTCCCACCAGGAAGAGGAATTAACCAAAGGCTCAGCGTGCCGTGCCGGAACCAGATTAGGGCCTGAAGCAATCCTGCGGTGTTGCGGCCAGCTCACAAGAAAGCGAGTTGAAGAAAGGAGCTCAGGGGCACTGTAATTCACAAACCTGCAGAGTTATAAATGACAGCTATCGTCCAAAAATATACTGAAGTAAGGCTGCCAAGAGGACTTGAAAGAGGGGCAGAATTGCAGGAAACCGATTTCAGGAGGTAGACTGGAATTGCATTTAAAGCATAGGAAAAGAGGCAGAACGTCCACAATGATGCACTTGGCCAAAAAGGGCGTATGCATTTTTTCCTGAATATATTCAGGAAAAAACGCAAACGCCGTTTTTGGCCAACCAAGCAAGCTTGCAAAGGAAATCTGCACTACATTGAAGTCTCACTTCCCCCCGGTCAAAAGGGCCATCTGAAAAAAGTTTAAAATCCAGAAAGGCAGGACAGGTGATGGAGAACTGGGAGCCTTGTTATGCTGATGGGCGGGATGTAAATTGCCAAGAGCCACTCGGGAGAAGTGTATGGTGTTTCCTGAAACATCTAAAAAACAAAGCAACGGAGCCTAGGGCACTTCCACTTATGGTCCTATACCTTAGGGAAATTAAAATCAAAAAGACACAGCCACCCCAAAGTTTGGGACGGCTCTGTTTACAAGAACCTCGTTTACGGTACAAGTTCAATATCGCAGAAAGTGGAAAATGGATAAAGAAGTTGTGGTACTTACGTACAATGCAATATCACTCAGCAATGAAATCTATGTCATCAGGCCCGTAGCAGCATAATGAGTGGATTCAGGTATGATGATTCTAACTGAAATAAGTCACACAGAAAAAGAAACATCATAAGATATCACTAATACACGGAGTAAACTTGGCTACACAGGTACTGGATTACAAACCAGAACAGGGTCTCAAATTTAGAAAACCAACTTATGCTTGCTTAAGGGGAAAGGTGAGTTGGGGTGCTGCATAAAGCCAGAGAATGAAATGAGCACAGATAAAGTTCCTTAAGCCATATATGGAATACACAAGAACTACTCCTTGCTCAACGAAATGGACTCAACACCCCATATTAAACGCCTAAGAATGTACCTGACTAGTAAGTATCTTAAAACCTATGGATTGCTATGTCTCTGAAAGAAAATCAAGCGTGTGTACAGGGGCATAAACGCAGCAGTGATAGGATTGGAGAGGTTCGGTGAGCAAATGAAGACCCTTTGAAGTCATATTGCATGGTACCCATTCCACGGGTCTCAACTCTCCAGGTTTAAGGGATTCTTCCTTCAGCTAAAACATGCACGTGGAACCCAGAGTATGATCAACCGTGTGATCGGGAGACGTGTTCCAATATGTCTCAGTTCTCGTCCCCTGGTACTCGGGTGCAACATTCCAGGCGCTTTACTAACACTCTCCCGACTTGGAGAGTCAGTGCCTTTAACCTCCTGTTTGGCCCAGTTTACAATTTCTCCGGAAGATGAACAGGAATAGGGAGAACCAATGAGAGACTAGCTGGAGGTGTCTGGACGGGCAAATTTAACTCTCATTTCCCACCAGGAAGAGGAATTATCCAAAGGCTCAGCGTGCCGTGCCGGAACAAGATTAGGGCCTGAAGCAATCCTGCGGTGTTGCGGCCAGCTCACAAGAAAGCGAGTTGAAGAAAGGAGCTCAGGGGCACTGTAATTCACAAACCTGCAGAGTTATAAATGACAGCTATCGTCCAAAAATATACTGAAGTAAGGCTGCCAAGAGGACTTGAAAGCGGGGCAGAATTGCAGGAAACCGATTTCAGGAGGTAGACTGGAATTGCATTTAAAGCATAGGAAAAGAGGCAGAACGTCCACAATAATGCACTTGGCCAAAAATGGCGTATGCGTTTTTTCCTGAATATACGCATATGCCCTTTTTGGCCAACCAAGCAAGCTTGCAAAGGAAATCTGCACTACAATGAAGTCTCACTTCCCCCCGGTCAAAAGGGCCATCTGAAAATAGTGTAAAATCAAGAAAGGCAGGACAGGCCATGGAGAACTGGGAGCCTTGTTATGCTGATGGGCGGGATGTAAATTGCCAAGAGCCACTCGGGAGAAGTGTATGGTGTTTCCTGAAACATCTAAAAAACAAAGCAACAGAGCCTAGGGCACTTCCACTTATGGTCCTATAGCTTATGGAATTTAAAATCAAAAAGACACAGCCACCCCAAAGTTTGGGACGGCTCTGTTTACAAGAACCTCGTTTACAGTACAAGTTCAATATCGCAGAAAGTGAAAAATGGATAAAGAAGTTGTGGTACTTACGTACAATGCAATATCACTCAGCAATGAAATCTATGTCATCAGGCCCGTAGCAGCATAATGAGTGGATTCAGGTATGATGATTCTAACTGAAATAAGTCTCACAGAAGAAGAAACATCATAAGATGTCACTAATACACAGAATGTGAACTTGGCTACACATGAACTGAGTTACAAAACAGAACAGGGTCTCAAGTTTAGAAAACCAACTTATGCTTGCTTAAGGGGGAAGGTGAGTTGGGGTGCTGCATAAAACCAGAGTTTGAAATTAGCACAGATGCCGTTCCATAAGCCAAATATGTAATAGACAAGACCTACCCCTTGCTCAACAAAATGGTCTCAACAGTGAGGTATCACCTCACACCTGATAGAATGGGCATCATTAGAAAATCTACAAACAAAAAATGCTGGAAAGGGTGTGGAGAAAAGGAACCCTCTTCCACTATTGTTGGGAATATAAATTGATACAGTCACTATGGAGAACAATATGATGTTTCTTAAGAAACTAACAGTAGAATTACCATATGATACAGCAATTCCAGTACTGGACATATAGCCAGACAAAACCATAAATCAAAAAGAGACATTCACCGCAATGTTCATTGCATCACTATTTACAATATCGAGGTAATGGAAGCAACCTAATTGCCCACAGACAGACGAATGCATAAAGCTGTGGTACATATATAAAATGGAATATTACTAAGCCATGAAAAGGAATGAAATTGGGTCATTTGTAGAGACGTCGATGGATCTAGAGACTGTCATACAGAGTGAAGTAAGTCAGAAAGAGAAAAACAAATCTTGTATATTCATGCATATATGTGGAACCTAGAAAAACTGTACAGATTAACCATTTTGCAAGGCATAAATAGAGCAACAGATGTAGACAACAAACATATGGACAACAAGGGGGGAAAGCTGTTGGGGGAGTGGTGGTGGGAGGAGTTGAGAGACTGGGATTGGCATGTATACATTTATATGTATAAAATAGATAACCAATAAGAACCTGCTGTATAAAAATATAAAATAAAATTCAAAATTAAAAAGAAATAAAATTTAAAAAATAAAACAGAAAAAACAATTATTCCCTTCACATACATGTATTTATATGAATAAATTATTTCCATGCTTCTATCTGTAAATACAAAAAAGAAGAATAAAATCTACCTTGAACCAAAAACGAAAAAGAGAAAAAAAACACAGAACCCACCAGTTCCACAGAGGAAAACCGTATCAGGGCACTTGCTCCAGTTGTAAACAATTCTGAAGTTGGTCAGTGGTGGGGAATCGTCTCCCATTCAGCCAGCAGCCCCCACGCAACAAGCGTCCTCATTGCAAAGCTGGGGCACCGTGCCGAGGCATCTGTGAGTAAACGTGAGCTGAGCCCCAGGCCAGTTGCTGCTGAACTATTCCCACCCGTCCCAGGTAAAACACCTGAATATGTACAAGGACTTGAAAGCCTAGAGGAAGGGCCATAGAGCCACACGAGTGACAGCATGCCGGCCGACTTGGTGCCTGCAGGCCAGCCAGGATGGTCCTGGCCCTGGGTGCTCTTCTGGAAGATTTCCATTTCCCTGCCTGAGATACCCGTCCTGTCCCTGCCCCCACTGCTTTTTTCCTTCCTCACCTCTGCCCAGGGAGAAATTCCAGCAGCAGGTATGGGTGACACATCCTCTTCTTTAGCAGGTGGCAGCCTGGCAACTGCTGCAGAAAGTCCAGCAGAGCCCCACTCACACTGGGCCACCCACAAAGCCGTGGCCTCTCACTCCCTCCCACCAGCCCAGCCCCGAGACTGCTGACAGGGCAGAGAAAATGGCTCAGGCATGGCTGCAGGGGCTCTTGCTGCCTGGAGTGGTATTTATATTGATCTCAACCCAGGCACACCTGGGGAGGGCTGGCCGGCACGGTAAGGCTGCCCAGCTCAGCCAATCATCACCCCTCAGGGGCTCACAGTTGCAGAAAATGGAACTTGCTGAACCGGCCAGGTCCAAGGAACAGGTGTGGGCTCCTGAGAGTCAGGATAGACAAGGGGCTGCAGCTTTGGCTTGTTTTCTAATCATTTTATCTGGCCCATGAGTGGGAGACAACTTCAAGAAAACCCTCTCTTAATGAGAGGAACCCAGGAGTCAGGGAGAGGAGGGGTGGGTGGTGGTTGGAGACAGAGGCCTGGTGCCCCGGGTGCAGTGGAAGTCTCTGGAAGACCAGGTGGAGGGAGGCCGCACAGAGTGATGCCCAGGGTCACAGACCTGTCACAGCTGCTGTTTGTTAGTTCAAGTCCTGCTCTGAGGTGCTCTGTGTCAGCTCTGAGTGACAGGTGAGCTGGGGGTGCTCTGCAATGAGGGCTATGTGCACGGTTCCTGTGTGCCCAGCCCTGCCACGGTACCTGCAAGGGTAACTCTGTATCCTGGGAGGGGCCTGACCACCAGAGCCCCGTGGGCTGGGGTGGGGGTGGGGTACCTGCCCAGGTGAGCTCCATATTCTGGGATTGGTGTGACCACGAGTGCCCCATGGGCTGCTGGGGACCTGGTAAAGGATGTCAGGACAGTCAGTGAAGCCACCGAGGATATACCTCCAGTTGCTCCTAATTCCTACACCCTGCTGGTCATTCTACCAACCACCAGGACATGGTATTCTGTATTAGTCTTCAATGATGCCTTCTTTTGTATTCCATTAGTCCCAGAGTCACAAGAAATTTTGGCTTGTGAGTGGCAGGACTCAACATACAAATAAAACAATACTTACGGGCCGTCTTGCCCCAAGGGTGCAAATATTCCCACACCATCTTTGGGGAAACCTTAGCTAAAGACCTAAAAGTTCTACCTCTGGAAAAGGAAACCCTCCTTCAGTACGCAGATGACATTCTGATCGCCAGCCCTACTAAGGAGGCCTCTGAACTACCAAGCCAATAAAGGATAGAAGTTGTCCAAGAAAAAGCTCAAATATCACAGACTGCGGTGACCTGCCTGGGCTTCATTCTCACAGAAGGTCGGAGAAGCCCATCCCAGGAAAGGGAAGAAACCATTTTCAGCCTTACCCCTTTCTAAAACTAGAAGACAGCTTAGGGGTTCCTGGGGAGGCCAGGGTTTGCTGCTTCTGGATCCCTAACTACAGTCTACTAGCTGGGCCTCTATATGAAACACTGAAAGGAAAAGATGATGATCTTTTTGAATAGAATCCAGAAGTGGCCTTTCAAGAATGGAAAGAGCAGTCAATTCAGACCCTTGCCCTGGAACTCCCTAATTTAGCTAAACCCTTTGACCTTTACATTCCCAGTGAAAGGTGAATCGCCATTGGAGAATTAGTGCAAAAACTGGGACCACTTGAAATGGAACAATGCAAGAATGCCATCCAGGTAGGATAAACTACAGTCACCAAGGGGCTTGGCCCACTGCCACATCTGGCCAAGATACTGGCGGTATCTAAAAACCTGGAAATCAGCAGCCCAAAAGGCCACCTCCCTCCTAAGGGAAAAGGACCCCACGTGGTGATCCTAATCACCAACCATGCCCTGAAGTTGCAGGGTTCGCTCCGTGGGCACACCGACCTCGAGTGAGGAGGCCCTCCAACTCCAACATCCAGAGAGATAACCGGGGGCAACAGGGCACCATGACGACTCTTGTGAACATCACTTGACCTGGAGTTTCTCTCATAAAACAACAAGAGTGTGTCCCAAAAGAGTAGACTACTGCTTGCAGGACTTACTGCACCCAGAGGGGAGCTAATAATCTTGGCGGGGGAACCGTATATCACACTGTCACCATAGAAAAGCCTACAGACACTGTGATGATGGTGGCCAATAAGACCGGCTGGACTCCTGTTTACTTCAAAAGGCTGTTGACTCAGTGGCCATCATGGTCCTTGATCACCACTGACCCTGGACTGTGTGGGACTTGAGCGGGCAGGGCTCTGACACCTGGTGCTGTTTGTACGTTAATTCAGGGGCCTAATTGAAGAAAGCGCAGACTACTGGTCAGAGCATCTAGGCTGGCAGAAACGGTCAGCCTAAGGTGGCCGAACAAATGTGGGGCGGGGTGAAACCGGCCCCCACAGCGTCTCTGCACATCTCTTTCCTGGACCCTTAAAGGTCATTAGAATCTATAACACTTCCAATGTTGGTGCTCAGGTGGACGAGCAGGGAGGCAGGGGTCCTGGGGACAATCAACGTCACCTGGAGGCTGCTGGGGAGAAGCTCTGACCCTCGCCCCCGGGTATGAGGACTCCCAACTCAGCACTCAGCAGTTACAGAAGAAGGGTCTGCACCCTCAGCACTCCAAGAATGAGGAACGGGACAAAAGGCAGAGGAGCGGTTTGTCCCCAGCAAAGCCCATTAAAAATCCCTGGGAGATAAAAATAGAATCTGGGCAATAAAGTCAAGTCTAACCTTTTTTATCCTTTGTGCTTTGTCTAATTTCATGTGCTCCTAGGGTCCCACATGCAGAGGTTCCACACCCGGCACTTCAGACCAGATTTCCTAGTGCAGAATGGCTGTGTCGACACCTCAGCTCCTGGGGCCCAGTGCAGACTCCGCGATATAGAGCCTGAGCTGCAGCCAACCCAGCCCTTGAGAGCTCCGCCCCCTCCCTCCCACTGACTCTGACAGGATCTCTACACAGCAGCCCAGCCCACAGCCCACGGGGTAGTGCATGCTCTCACCTCTCCATTCTCTGATCAAAATATAAAGTTTCCTTTGCTTGTGAACCAAACTCAGTCTCGATCTGTTGGCCCCAATGACACTGCGCAGGGGGACACTTGTTGGGGTCCACTCTGGAGGATCAGTAACAGAAATTGAGACTATTGTAACCTCAATGAACAGATGTGTGAGCCAAACTGTAGTTAACATAGAACAGTGTATAAGGCTCGGGTAAAATAAGATGTTTCTAACACTCCCATTTGATGTTTCCATCACTTTATTATAAGCAAGTTCAGTGAAAAGGTTTGTCTTATTTGTCAGGTCAATATTAGAGAAACGAAGTGATTTCTTTCCAAGGATGTACATCTAATAATCTTGGTTAAAGCTTCAATCTTGTTTTAAATGCTTTTCCATTGAAAATGATACCTCTCTTTCAGCTCCCCCATTTCTGAGAAGTATAAAATCTTATAATTTATTATTACCAAAGGGGAAAGGTGGGAGGAGGGATAAAGTAACAGTTTGGGATTAACACATACACACTGCTATGTATAAAATAGATCATCAACAAGGAACTACTGTATAGCACAGGGAACTACACTCAACATTTTGCAATAACCTATAAGGGGAAATAATCTGAAAAAGAATAGATATTTTTATTGACATCATCTATCAATGACAGTTAAAGTGTAACCTAGGGGAAGCTGGTGGTGAGTGCTTCTGACCCTGAAGACTTCAATCATCTAAAGTTTGGACTCTGCCTACTTCCCAAGGCCCTTAATGAACATATGTGTAGCCGTAGCTTAAAAAATTCCCCAGTTTGGGTTTCGGGGAGACACTGATTTTGAAAAAGCCCTGGTGTTCTCCTTACATGAATGGGACTCTTCCTACTGCTAAAACATGTCTGTCACACCCAGAGGATGGTATACCGTCTGATTGGGAAGAGTTTGGAGAAGGCATCTCATCTCCTCATCTCCTGGTGCTCGGGTTCACCCATCCAGCGTCTTTACTAACAGTCTCCCCACTTGGAGATGGCAGCACTGTCAACATCCTGTTGCGTACAGTTTGGAATTTGTCCAGAGGATGAAGCAGAAGGATGAGGAACAATGAGAGACAAGTCCTAGGTGTTCAGACAGGCACATGTCACTCTAATTTCCAATCAGGAAGACGAATTGACCAAAGGCTAGGGTTGCCCATGGAAACAGTATAGGGCTTGAGGAAATCCCGTTGCTTTGTGGCCAGTTCCCATAAACACAAGTTGAACAATGGAACTCAGGGGCAGTAAAATTCACGAAACTGCAGAGTTGAAAATATCCATCACTGAAAAATGTCTTGAGGAAAGTCAGAGAAAGGGACTTGTAAGCAAGGGAGAATGGCAGGAAAGGGATTTGAGGAGGTAGAAAGGACTCGCCATTAAGCACAAGAAAAGGGGCTGAACATTGCCAACATTGCAGTTGGCCAAAAAGGGTGTATGCGTTTTTTTCTGTATATATTCAAGAAAAGGGCATACACTTTTTTAGCCAACCAAACAGGTGGGCACTGGAAATCAATACTACAAAAGATATCACTTCGCATCAGTCAGAAGAGCCATCCTCATAAAGCGTAAACAACAGAAATGCAGGACAGGGCAAGGAGAAGAGGGAGCCCTGTGAGACTTATAGTGGAAATGTATATTGCCAACGGCCATTCTGGAGAAGTGTATTGTGTTTACTAAAGCATCTAAAAAATGAGCTACAGAGCATAGGGCACTTGCACTCATGGGCGTATATCTTGGGAAAAACAAAAATCGAGAGGACACAGGCACCCCAATGTTTACCCCCTCTCTGTTTAAAAGATCCTCGACTAGGATATAACTTAAATGTCTCTGGAGGGAAAAAATGGATAGAGATGTGGTACTTAGGTAGAGTGGAATATTATTCAGCCTGGAAATCTATGAAATATGGCCAGTTGTAACAACTCCGGAGGAGTTACGTATGATCATTCTAAGTGACATAATTCAAAAAGAAAAAGACACATATCATAAGATATCACTTAAAGGTGGAATCCAAAATGGCTACACATGAAATAAATTACAAAACAAAAACATAGTCAAATATGTAGAAAACACGCATAAGGCTGATAAACGGGAAAGGTGGGGAGGGGTGAGGCGTCATCCAGGAGGTTGAAATTAGCAAAGATACCATTCCAAATACCAAACTGATAATCAACAAGGCCTACACGGTAGCTAAAAGAACTGCACTCAGCACACTCAAGTCACCGGAAAAGAATATATACGACTGGTAAGAATCTGAAAAAGAATTTATTGATGTCTCTCCATACGTGGATCAAGTGGATGTACAGCAGCAAGAAACAGAACTTTGAAAATCAGCTGTAACCAATATAGTAATAAATTGAAAAAAATAAACGACAGAGAGAAAACCTCTTACAACTTTTCCTCAGGGCCGGTGATGCAACATGGATTGAACACATCTAGACCCACAGCAGGATGAGACATAAGGCTGGAAACTGTTTGCACTAAGAGAAATGTGAGGTTGGGTGAGGAAATGCACACCCTTTAAAGTAATACTACCTGGTACCCATTCAATGGGTCCCAAATCTGCAGGTTCAAGGGATCTTCCTACAGCTAAAACATGCATGGAAAACCCAGAGGACTGTACACCATGTGATCGGGAGATGTGTCTAAAATGCAGCTCATTTATCCTCTCCTGGTGCTCCTGTTCACCATTCCAGCCACGTTACTTAGAATCTCCCCACTTGGAGAATCAGCACGTTTAAACTTCTGTTTCACACATTTTGCAAATTGTGAGGAGGATGAACGGGAAGAGGGGGAACCAATGAGAGAATAGTTGTAGGGGTTTGGATGGGCACATATCACTCTAATTTCCCATTAAGAATAAGAAATGAAAAAAGGCTCAGCCCGCCTGGCCGGAGCCAAAATAGGGCCTAAAGCAATCCTGCAGGTTTGAGGTCAGCTCACAAAAGAGCAACTTAAAAAATGGAGCTCAGGGTCACTGCAATTCACAAACCTGCAGAGTTATAAATGAAAACTAACGTCCAAAAATATGTTGAGGTAAGGCAAAGAAGAGGATCTGAATGCAAGACAGAATTGCAAGAAACAGATTTCAAGAGATAGATTGGACTCGTCTTTAAAGCACATAAAAAGTGGCAGAATTTCGACAATGATGCAGTTGGCCAAAAAGGGCGTATGTGTTTTTTCCTGATTATATCCAGGAAAAAAACGCATGCGCACTTTATGGGCAACGAAGCAAGCAAGCAATGCAAATGTGCACAACAAAGAAGTCTCATTTCCCACCGGTCAAAAGGGCCATCCTAAAAAATTGTAAAAACCAGAAATGTAGGACAGGCCATGGAGAACAGGGAGCCTTTATACGCTGATGGGCAGTGTGTGAACTGCCGAGAGCCACTCTGGAGAAGTGTATGGTGGTTCCTAAATCATCTAAAAAACAGAGCTACAGAGCATAGGACACTTCCAATCATGGGAGTATACCTAGGGAAGTCTAAAAATCAACAAGACACAAGCACACCACAGTTTAGGGCTACTCTGTTTACAAGAACCTCAACTTCAGTACACCTTAAATATCCCAGGAAAGAGAACAATGGATAAAGAAGATGTGGTACTTATGTACAATGGAATATCTCTTCACCATGAAATCAATGTAATAAGGCTAGTAGAAGGATAAAGAGTGGATTTAGGTCCGATAATACTACTTGAAATAAGTCAAACAGAAAAAGAAACATATCATAAGATATCACTTATAGAGGGAGGGTAAATATGGCTGCACAAGAAATGAATTACAGAACAGAACAGTGTCTCACATTTAGAAAACACACTTATGTCAGCTTAAGGGGAAAGGAGAGGTGGGGTGATGCATAAAACCAGAGTTTAAAATTAGCACAGATACCGTTCAATAAACCAAATAGGTATTAGACAAGATCTACACCTTGCTCAATGAACTGGCCTCAACACACCCTATACACCGCAGAGAAATATATCTGAGTAATAAGAATCTTAAAACCCATGTATTGATATATCTCCATAAGGGAATCAAGTGTGTGCAGAGCGGCACAAACACAGCAGTGAAAGTGAGCTCAACCCCATTATAGAAATAAATTTTAAAAACAAAACGCAGAAACAATGAAAGAGAGAAAAATTCTTACAAAATTCGCTCAGGGGCTGTGATGCAACCTGGATTGACCACATATAAACCCACAGCTGGATAAGACATAAGGCTGGACACTTGGGGCTGAGAGGATTGGTGAGCTTTGGTGAGCAACTGCCAAAAGTTTAATGCAATACTTCATGCTACTCATTCCAGGGTCCCAACACTCCAGGTTGAAGGGAATCTTCCTACAGCTAAACCATGCCTGGGAAACTGAGCGACTGGTATACCATATGATCGGGAAAGGTTTCTAAAACACACCTCATTTTTCCTCTCCTGGGGCTCCGGATCGACATTCCAGCCACTTTACTAACAATATCCCCACATGGAGAGTCAATGCCTTTAAGTTCTGGTATCACACAGTCTGCAGTTAGTGCGGAGGATGAATGGGAATAGGGGAAACCAGTGAGAAACTAGCTGTAGTGGTTTCAATGGGCATATGTCACTCTAATTTCACATCAGTAAGAAGAATAAAACAAAGGCACAGCAAGGTGCCCCAGAAGAAGAATAGGGCCTGAAGGAATCATGTGGTTATGAGGCAAGACCACAAAAATAAGAGCTGAAAAATGGAGCTAAGGGCCACTGCAATTCAAAAACATGCAGAGTTATAAAGGCCAACTATTTTCAAAAAATATATTCAGGTAAGGCTATGAAAAGGCATTGAAAGCAAGGCAGAATTGCAGGAAACCGATTTCAGGAGGTAGACTGGAATTGCATTTAAAGCATAGGAAAAGAGGCAGAACGTCCACAATGATGCACTTGGCCAAAAAGGGCGTATGCGTTTTTTCCTGAATATATTCAGGAAAAAACGCATACGCCCTTTTTGGCCAACCAAGCAAGCTTGCAAAGGAAATCTGCACTACAATGAAGTCTCACTTCCCCCCAGTCAAAAGGGCCATCTGAAAAAAGTGTAAAATCCAGAAAGGCAGGACAGGCCATGGAGAACTGGGAGCCTTGTTATGCTGATGGGCGGGATGTAAATTGTCAACAGCCACTTGAGAGAAGTGTATGGTGTTTCCTGAAACATCTAAAAAACAAAGCAACAGAGCCTAAGGCACTTCCACTTATGGTCCTATAGCTTAGGGAAATTAAAATCAAAAAGACACAGCCACCCCAAAGTTTGGGACGGCTCTGTTTACAAGAACCTCCTTTATGGTACAAGTTCAATATCGCAGAAAGTGAAAAATGGATAAAGAAGTTGTGGTACTTACGTACAATGCAATATCACTCAGCAATGAAATCTATGTCATCAGGCCCATAGCAGCATAATGAGTGGATTCAGGTATGATGATTCTAACTGAAATAAGTCACACAGAAAAAGAAACGTCATAAGATATCACTAATACACGGAATGTAAACTTGGCTACACAGGAACTGGATAACAAAACAGAACAGGGTCTCAAATTTAGAAAACCAACTTATGCTTGCTTAAGGGGAAAGGTGAGTTGGGGTGCTGCATAAAACCAGAGATTGAAATGAGCACAGATAAAGTTCCTTAAGCCAAATATGGAATAGACAAGAGCTACTCCTTGCTCAACGAAATGGACTCAACACCCCATATTAAACGCCTAAGAATGTACCTGAATAGTAAGTATCTTAAAACCTATGGATTGCTATGTCTCTGAAAGAGAATCAAGCGTGTGTACAGGGGAATAAACGCAGCAGTGATAGGATTGGAGAAGTTCGGTGAGCAAATGAAGACCCTTTGAAGTCATATTGCATGGTACCCATTCCACGGGTCTCAACTCTCCACGTTTAAGGGATTCTGCCTTCAGCTAAAACATGCATGTGGAACCCAGAGTATGATCAACCGTGTGATCGGGAGACGTGTTCCAATATGTCTCAGTTCTCGTCCCATGGTACTCGGGTGCAACATCCCAGACGCTTTACTGACACTCTCCCAACTTGGAGAGTCAGTGCCTTTAACCTCCTGTTTGGCCCAGTTTACAATTTCTCCGGAAGATGAACAGGAATAGGGAGAACCAATGAGAGACTAGCTGGAGGTGTCTGGACGGGCAAATTTAACTCTCATTTCCCACCAGGAAGAGGAATTATCCAAAGGCTCAGCATGACGTGCCAGAACCAGATTAGGGCCTGAAGCAATCCTGCGGTATTACGGCCAGCTCACAAGAAAGCGAGATGAAGAAAGGAGCTCAGGGGCACTGTAATTCACAAACCTGCAGAGTTATAAATGACAGCTATCGTCCAAAAATATACTGAAGTAAGGCTGCCAAGAGGACTTGAAAGCGGGGCAGAATTGCAGGAAACCGATTTCAGGAGGTAGACTGGAATTGCATTTAAAGCATAGGAAAAGAGGCAGAACGTCCACAATGATGCACTTGGCCAAAAAGGGCGTATGCATTTTTTCCTGAATATATTCAGGAAAAAACGCAAACGCCGTTTTTGGCCAACCAAGCAAGCTTGCAAAGGAAATCTGCACTACAATGAAGTGTCACTTCCCCCCGGTGAAAGGGGCCATCTGAAAAAAGTGTAAAATCCAGAAAGGCAGGATAGGCGATGGAGAACTGGGAGCCTTGTTATGCTGAAGGGCGGGATGTAAATTGCCAAGAGCCACTCGGAAGAAGTGTATGGTGCTTTCTGAAATATATAAAAAACAAAGCAAAGGAGCCTATGGCACTTCCACTTATGGTCCTATAGCTTAGGGAAATTGAAATAAAAAAGACACAGCCACCCCAAAATTTGGGACGGCTCTGTTTACAAGAACCTCGTTTCCGGTACAAGTTCAATATTGCAGAAAGTGAAAAATGGATAAAGAAGTTGTGGTACTTACGTACAATGCAATATCACTCAGCAATGAAATCTATGTCATCAGGCCCGTAGCAGCATGAGTGGATTCAGGTATGATGATTCTAACTGAAATAAGTCACACAGAAAAAGAAACATCATAAGATATCACTAATACACGGAATGTAAACTTGGCTACACAGGAACTGGATTACAAATCAGAACAGGGTCTCAAATTTAGAAAAACAACTTATGCTTGCTTAAGCGAAAAGGTGAGTTGGGGTGCTGCATAAAACCAGAGATTGAAATGAGCACAGATAAAGTTCCTTAAGCCAAATATGGAATAGACAAGAGCTACTCCTTGCTCAACGAAATGGACTCAACACCCCATATTAAACGCCTAAGAATGTACCTGACTAGTAAGTATCTTAAAACCTATGGATTGCTATGTCTCTGAAAGAGAATCAAGTGTGTGTACAGGGGCATAAACATAGCAGTGATAGGATTGGAGAGGTTCAGTGAGCAAATGAAGACCCTTTGAAGTCATATTGCATGGTACCCATTCCACGGGTCTCAACTCTCCAGGTTTAAGGGATTCTGCCTTCAGCTAAAACATGCATGTGGAACCCAGAGTATGATCAACCGTGTGATCGGGAGACGTGTTCCAATATGTCTCAGTTCTCGTCCCATGGTACTCGGGTGCAACATTCCAGATGATTTACTGACACTCTCCCGACTTGGAGAGTCAGTGCCTTTAACCTCCTGTTAGGCCCATTTGCAATTTCTGCGGAAGATGAACAGGAATAGGGAGAACCAATGAGAGACTAGCTGGAGGTGTCTGGACGGGCAAATTTAACTCTCATTTCCCACCAGGAAGAGGAATTAACCAAAGGCTCAGCGTGCCGTGCCAGAACCAGATTAGGGCCTGAAGCAATCCTGCGGTGTTGCGGCCAGCTCACAAGAAAGCGAGTTGAAGAAAGGAGCTCAGGGGCACTGTAATTCACAAATCTGCATAGTTGTAAATGACAGCTATCGTCCAAAAATATACTGAAGTAAGGCTGCCAAGAGGACTTGAAAGAGGGGCAGAATTGCAGGAAACCGATTTCAGGAGGTAGACTGGAATTGCATTTAAAGCATAGGAAAAGAGGCAGAACGTCCACAATGATGCACTTGGCCAAAAAGGGCGTATGCATTTTTTCCTGAATATATTCAGGAAAAAACGCAAACGCCGTTTTTGGCCAACCAAGCAAGCTTGCAAAGGAAATCTGCACTACAATGAAGTGTCACTTCCCCCCGGTCAAAAGGGCCATCTGAAAAAAGTGTAAAATCCAGAAAGGCAGGACAGGCGATGGAGAAGTGGGAGCCTTGTTATGCTGATGGGCGGGATGTAAATTGCCAAGAGCCACTCGGAAGAAGTGTATGGTGCTTTCTGAAATATATAAAAAACAAAGCAAAGGAGCCTATGGCACTTCCACTTATGGTCCTATAGCTTAGGGAAATTAAAATCAAAAAGACACAGCCACCCCAAAGTTTGGGACGGCTCTGTTTACAAGAACCTCGTTTCCGGTACAAGTTCAATAGAGTAGAAAGTGAAAAATGAATAAAGAAGTTGTGGTACTTACGTACAATGCAATATCACTCAGCGATGAAATCTATGTCATCAGGCCCATAGCAGCATAATGAGTGGATTCAGGTATGATGATTCTAACTGAAATAAGTCACACAGAAAAAGAAACATCATAAGATATCACTAATACACGGAATGTAAACTTGGCTACACAGGAACTGGATAACAAAACAGAACAGGGTCTCAAATTTAGAAAACCAACTTATGCTTGCTTAAGGGGAAAGGTGAGTTGGGGTGCTGCATCAAACCAGAGATTGAAATGAGCACAGATAAAGTTCCTTAAGCCAAATATGGAATAGACAAGAGCTACTCCTTGCTCAACGAAATGGACTCAACACCCCATATTAAACGCCTAAGAATGTACCTGACTAGTAAGTATCTTAAAACCTACGGATTGCTATGTCTCTGAAAGAGAACCAAGCGTGTGTACAGGGGCATAAATGCAGCAGTGATAGGATTGGAGAAGTTCGGTGAGCAAATGAAGACCCTTTGAAGTCATATTGCATGGTACCCATTCCACGGGTCTCAACTCTCCAGGTTTAAGGGATTCTGCCTTCAGCTAAAACATGCATGTGGAACCCAGAGTATGATCAACCGTGTGATCGGGAGACGTGTTCCAATATGTCTCAGTTCTCGTCCCATGGTACTCGGGTGCAACATCCCAGACGCTTTACTGACACTCTCCCAACTTGGAGAGTCAGTGCCTTTAACCTCCTGTTTGGCCCAGTTTACAATTTCTCCGGAAGATGAACAGGAATAGGGAGAACCAATGAGAGACTAGCTGGAGGTGTCTGGACGGGCAAATTTAACTCTCATTTCCCACCAGGAAGAGGAATTATCCAAAGGCTCAGCGTGCCGTGCCGGAACCAGATTAGGGCCTGAAGCAATCCTGCGGTGTTGCGGCCAGCTCACAAGAAAGCGAGTTGAAGAAAGGAGCTCAAGGGCACTGTAATTCACAAACCTGCATAGTTATAAATGACAGCTATCGTCCAAAAATATACTGAAGTAAGGCTGCCAAGAGGACTTGAAAGAGGGGCAGAATTGCAGGAAACCGATTTCAGGAGGTAGACTGGAATTGCATTTAAAGCATAGGAAAAGAGGCAGAACGTCCACAATGATGCACTTGGCCAAAAAGTGCGTATGCGTTTTTTCATGAATATACTCAGGAAAAAACGCAAACGCCGTTTTTGGCCAACCAAGCAAGCTTGCAAAGGAAATCTGCACTACATTGAAGTCTCACTTCCCCCCGGTCAAAAGGGCCATCTGAAAAAAGTTTAAAATCCAGAAAGGCAGGACAGGTGATGGAGAACTGGGAGCCTTGTTATGCTGATGGGCGGGATGTAAATTGCCAAGAGCCACTCGGGAGAAGTGTATGGTGTTTCCTGAAACATCTAAAAAACAAAGCAACGGAGCCTAGGGCACTTCCACTTATGGTCCTATACCTTAGGGAAATTAAAATCAAAAAGACACAGCCACCCCAAAGTTTGGGACGGCTCTGTTTACAAGAACCTCGTTTACGGTACAAGTTCAATATCGCAGAAAGTGGAAAATGGATAAAGAAGTTGTGGTACTTATGTACAATGCAATATCACTCAGCAATGAAATCTATGTCATCAGGCCCGTAGCAGCATAATGAGTGGATTCAGGTATGATGATTCTAACTGAAATAAGTCACACAGAAAAAGAAACATCATAAGATATCACTAATACACGGAATGTAAACTTGGCTACACAGGTACTGGATTACAAACCAGAACAGGGTCTCAAATTTAGAAAACCAACTTATGCTTGCTTAAGGGGAAAGGTGAGTTGGGGTGCTGCATAAAACCAGAGATTGAAATGAGCACAGATAAAGTTCCTTAAGCCAAATATGGAATAGACAAGAGCTACTCCTTGCTCAACGAAATGGACTCAACACCCCATATTAAACGCCTAAGAATGTACCTGACTAGTAAGTATCTTAAAACCTATGGATTGCTATGTCTCTGAAAGAAAATCAAGCGTGTGTACAGGGGCATAAACGCAGCAGTGATAGGATTGGAGAGGTTCGGTGAGCAAATGAAGACCCTTTGAACTCATATTGCATGGTACCCATTCCACGGGTCTCAACTCTCCAGGTTTAAGGGATTCTTCCTTCAGCTAAAACATGCACGTGGAACCCAGAGTATGATCAACCGTGTGATCGGGAGACGTGTTCCAATATGTCTCAGTTCTCGTCCCCTGGTACTCGGGTGCAACATTCCAGACGCTTTACTAACACTCTCCCGACTTGGAGAGTCAGTGCCTTTAACCTCCTGTTTGGCCCAGTTTACAATTTCTCCGGAAGATGAACAGGAATAGGGAGAACCAATGAGAGACTAGCTGGAGGTGTCTGGACGGGCAAATTTAACTCTCATTTCCCACCAGCAAGAGGAATTATCCAAAGGCTCAGCGTGCCGTGCCGGAACCAGATTAGGACCTGAAGCAATCCTGCGGTGTTGCGGCCAGCTCACAAGAAAGCGAGTTGAAGAAAGGAGCTCAGGGGCACTGTAATTCACAAACCTGCAGAGTTATAAATGACAGCTATCGTCCAAAAATATACTGAAGTAAGGCTGCCAAGAGGACTTGAAAGCGGGGCAGAATTGCAGGAAACCGATTTCAGGAGGTAGACTGGAATTGCATTTAAAGCATAGGAAAAGAGGCAGAACGTCCACAATGATGCACTTGGCCAAAAAGGGCGTATGTGTTTTTTCCTGAATATATTCAGGAAAAAACGCATGCGCCCTTTTTGGCCAACTAGCAAGCTTGTAAAGGAAATCTGCACTACAATGAAGTCTCACTTCCCCCGGTCAAAAGGGCCATCTGAAAAAAGTTTAAAATCCAGAAAGGCAGGAAAGGCCATGGAGAACTAGGAGCCTTGTTATGCTGATGGGCGGGATGTAAATTGCCAACAGCCACTAGGGAGAAGTGTATGGTGATTCCTGAAACATCTAAAAAACAAAGCAACAGAGCCTAGAGCACTTCCACTTATGGTCCTATAGCTTAGGGAAATTAAAATCAAAAAGACACAGCCACCCCAAAGTTTGGGACGACTCTGTTTACAAGAACCTCGTTTACGGTACAAGTTCAATATCGCAGAAAGTGAAAAATGGATAAAGAAGTTTTGGTACTTACATACAATGCAATATCACTCAGCAATGAAATCTATGTCATCAGGCTTGTAGCAGCATAATGAGTGGATTCAGGTATGATGATTCTAACTGAAATAAGTCACACAGAAAAAGAAACATCATAAGATATTACTAATACACGGAATGTAAACTTGGCTACACAGGAACTGGATTACAAAACAGAACAGGGTCTCAAATTTAGAAAACCAACTTATGCTTGCTTAAGCGAAAAGGTGAGTTGGGGTGCTGCATCAAACCAGAGATTGAAATGAGCACAGATAAAGTTCCTTAAGCCAAATATGGAATAGACAAGAGCTACTCCTTGCTCAACGAAATGGACTCAACACCCCATATTAAACGCCTAAGAATGTACCTGACTAATAAGTATCTTAAACCTATGGATTGCTATGTCTCTGAAAGAGAGTCATGTGTGTGTACAGGGGCATAAACGCAGCAGTGATAGGATTGGAGAGGTTCGGTGAGCAAATGAAGACCCTTTGAAGTCATATTGCATGGTACCCATTCCACGGGTCTCAACTCTCCAGGTTTAAGGGATTCTTCCTTCAGCTAAACATGCATGTGGAACCAAGAGTATGATCAACCGTGTGATCGGGAGACGTGTTCCAATATGTCTCAGTTTTTGTCCCCTGGTACTCGGGTGCAACATTCCAGACGCTTTACTAACACTCTCCCGACTTGGAGAGTCAGTGCCTTTAACCTCCTGTTTGGCCCAGTTTACAATTTCTGCGGGAGATGAACAGGAATAGGGAGAACCAATGAGAGACTAGCTGGAGGTGTCTGGACGGGCAAATTTAACTCTCATTTCCCACCAGGAAGAGGAATTAACCAAAGGCTCAGCGTGCTGTGCCAGAGCCAGATTAGGGCCTGAAGCAATCCTGCGGTGTTGCGGCCAGCTCACAAGAAAGCGACTTGAAGAATGGAGTTAAGGGGCACTGTAATTCACAAACCTGCAGAGTTATAAATGACAGCTATCATCCAAAAATATACTGAAGTAAGGCTGCCAAGAGGACTTGAAAGCGGGGCAGAATTGCAGGAAACCGATTTCAGGAGGTAGACTGGAATTGCATTTAAAGCATAGGAAAAGAGGCAGAACGTCCACAATGATGCACTTGGCCAAAAAGGGCGTATGTGTTTTTTCCTGAATATATTCAGGAAAAAACGCATACGCCCTTTTTGGCCACCTAGCAAGCTTGTAAAGAAATCTGCACTACAGTGAAGTCTCACTTCCCGCGGTCAAAAGGACCATCTGAAAAAAGTGTAAAATCCAGAAAGGCAGGAAAGGCCATGGAGAACTGGGAGCCTTGTTATGCTGATGGGCGGGATGTAAATTGCCAACAGCCACTAGGGAGAAGTGTATGGTGATTCCTGAAACATCTAAAAAACAAAGCAACAGAGCCTAGAGCACTTCCACTTATGGTCCTATAGCTTAGGGAAATTAAAATCAAAAAGACACAGCCACCCCAAAGTTTGGGACGGCTCTGTTTACAAGAACCTCGTTTCCGGTACAAGTTCAATAGAGTAGAAAGTGAAAAATGGATAAAGAAGTTGTGGTACTTACGAACAATGCAATATCACTCAGCAATGAAATCTATGTCATCAGGCCCGTAGCAGCATGAGTGGATTCAGGTATGATGATTCTAACTGAAATAAGTCACACAGAAAAAGAAACATCATAAGATATCACTAATACACGGAATGTAAACTTGGCTACACAGGAACTGGATTACAAATCAGAACAGGGTCTCAAATTTAGAAAACCAACTTATGCTTTCTTAAGCGAAAAGGTGAGTTGGGGTGCTGCATCAAACCGGAGATTGAAATGAGCACATATAAAGTTCCTTAAGCCAAATATGGACTAGACAAGAGCTACTCCTTGCTCAACGAAATGGACTCAACACCCCATATTAAACGCCTAAGAATGTACCTGACTAGTAAGTATCTTAAAACCTATGGATTGCTATGTCTCTGAAAGAGAATCAAGTTTGTGTACAGGGGCATAAACATAGCAGTGATAGGATTGGAGAGGTTCGGTGAGCAAATGAAGACCCTTTGAAGTCATATTGCATGGTACCCATTCCACGGGTCTCAACTCTCCAGGTTTAAGGGATTCTGCCTTCAGCTAAAACATGCATGTGGAACCCAGAGTATGATCAACCGTGTGATCGGGAGACGTGTTCCAATATGTCTCAGTTCTCGTCCCATGGTACTCGGGTGCAACATTCCAGACGCTTTACTGACACTCTCCCGACTTGGAGAGTCAGTGCCTTTAACCTCCTATTTGGCCCATTTGCAATTTCTGCGGAAGATGAACAGGAATAGGGAGAACCAATGAGAGACTAGCTGGAGGTGTCTGGACGGGCAAATTTAACTCTCATTTCCCACCAGGAAGAGGAATTAACCAAAGGCTCAGCGTGCCGTGCCGGAACCAGATTAGGGCCTGAAGCAATCCTGCGGTGTTGCGGCCAGCTCACAAGAAAGCGAGTTGAAGAAAGGAGCTCAGGGGCACTGTAATTCACAAACCTGCAGAGTTATAAATGACAGCTATCGTCCAAAAATATACTGAAGTAAGGCTGCCAAGAGGACTTGAAAGAGGGGCAGAATTGCAGGAAACCGATTTCAGGAGGTAGACTGGAATTGCATTTAAAGCATAGGAAAAGAGGCAGAACGTCCACAATGATGCACTTGGCCAAAAAGGGCGTATGCATTTTTTCCTGAATATATTCAGGAAAAAACGCAAACGCCGTTTTTGGCCAACCAAGCAAGCTTGCAAAGGAAATCTGCACTACATTGAAGTCTCACTTCCCCCCGGTCAAAAGGGCCATCTGAAAAAAGTTTAAAATCCAGAAAGGCAGGACAGGTGATGGAGAACTGGGAGCCTTGTTATGCTGATGGGCGGGATGTAAATTGCCAAGAGCCACTCGGGAGAAGTGTATGGTGTTTCCTGAAACATCTAAAAAACAAAGCAACGGAGCCTAGGGCACTTCCACTTATGGTCCTATACCTTAGGGAAATTAAAATCAAAAAGACACAGCCACCCCAAAGTTTGGGACGGCTCTGTTTACAAGAACCTCGTTTACGGTACAAGTTCAATATCGCAGAAAGTGGAAAATGGATAAAGAAGTGGTGGTACTTACGTACAATGCAATATCACTCAGCAATGAAATCTATGTCATCAGGCCCGTAGCAGCATAATGAGTGGATTCAGGTATGATGATTCTAACTGAAATAAGTCACACAGAAAAAGAAACATCATAAGATATCACTAATACACGGAATGTAAACTTGGCTACACAGGTACTGGATTACAAACCAGAACAGGGTCTCAAATTTAGAAAACCAACTTATGCTTGCTTAAGGGGAAAGGTGAGTTGGGGTGCTGCATAAAACCAGAGATTGAAATGAGCACAGATAAAGTTCCTTAAGCCAAATATGGAATAGACAAGAGCTACTCCTTGCTCAACGAAATGGACTCAACACCCCATATTAAACGCCTAAGAATGTACCTGACTAGTAAGTATCTTAAAACCTATGGATTGCTATGTCTCTGAAAGAAAATCAAGCGTGTGTACAGGGGCATAAACGCAGCAGTGATAGGATTGGAGAGGTTCGGTGAGCAAATGAAGACCCTTTGAAGTCATATTGCATGGTACCCATTCCACGGGTCTCAACTCTCCAGGTTTAAGGGATTCTTCCTTCAGCTAAAACATGCACGTGGAACCCAGAGTATGATCAACCGTGTGATCGGGAGACGTGTTCCAATATGTCTCAGTTCTCGTCCCCTGGTACTCGGGTGCAACATTCCAGACGCTTTACTAACACTCTCCCGACTTGGAGAGTCAGTGCCTTTAACCTCCTGTTTGGCCCAGTTTACAATTTCTCCGGAAGATGAACAGGAATAGGGAGAACCAATGAGAGACTAGCTGGAGGTGTCTGGACGGGCAAATTTAACTCTCATTTCCCACCAGGAAGAGGAATTATCCAAAGGCTCAGCGTGCCGTGCCGGAACCAGATTAGGACCTGAAGCAATCCTGCGGTGTTGCGGCCAGCTCACAAGAAAGCGAGTTGAAGAAAGGAGCTCAGGGGCACTGTAATTCACAAACCTGCAGAGTTATAAATGACAGCTATCGTCCAAAAATATACTGAAGTAAGGCTGCCAAGAGGACTTGAAAGCGGGGCAGAATTGCAGGAAACCGATTTCAGGAGGTAGACTGGAATTGCATTTAAAGCATAGGAAAAGAGGCAGAACGTCCACAATAATGCACTTGGCCAAAAATGGCGTATGCGTTTTTTCCTGAATATACGCATATGCCCTTTTTGGCCAACCAAGCAAGCTTGCAAAGGAAATCTGCACTACAATGAAGTCTCACTTCCCCCCGGTCAAAAGGGCCATCTGAAAATAGTGTAAAATCAAGAAAGGCAGGACAGGCCATGGAGAACTGGGAGCCTTGTTATGCTGATGGGCGGGATGTAAATTGCCAAGAGCCACTCGGGAGAAGTGTATGGTGTTTCCTGAAACATCTAAAAAACAAAGCAACAGAGCCTAGAGCACTTCCACTTATGGTCCTATAGCTTAGGGAAATTAAAATCAAAAAGACACAGCCACCCCAAAGTTTGGGACGGCTCTGTTTACAAGAACCTCGTTTACGGTACAAGTTCAATATCGCAGAAAGTGGAAAATGGATAAAGAAGTTGTGGTACTTACGTACAATGCAATATCACTCAGCAATGAAATCTATGTCATCAGGCCCGTAGCAGCATAATGAGTGGATTCAGGTATGATGATTCTAACTGAAATAAGTCACACAGAAAAAGAAACATCATAAGATATCACTAATACACGGAGTAAACTTGGCTACACAGGTACTGGATTACAAACCAGAACAGGGTCTCAAATTTAGAAAACCAACTTATGCTTGCTTAAGGGGAAAGGTGAGTTGGGGTGCTGCATAAAGCCAGAGAATGAAATGAGCACAGATAAAGTTCCTTAAGCCATATATGGAATACACAAGAACTACTCCTTGCTCAACGAAATGGACTCAACACCCCATATTAAACGCCTAAGAATGTACCTGACTAGTAAGTATCTTAAAACCTATGGATTGCTATGTCTCTGAAAGAAAATCAAGCGTGTGTACAGGGGCATAAACGCAGCAGTGATAGGATTGGAGAGGTTCGGTGAGCAAATGAAGACCCTTTGAAGTCATATTGCATGGTACCCATTCCACGGGTCTCAACTCTCCAGGTTTAAGGGATTCTTCCTTCAGCTAAAACATGCACGTGGAACCCAGAGTATGATCAACCGTGTGATCGGGAGACGTGTTCCAATATGTCTCAGTTCTCGTCCCCTGGTACTCGGGTGCAACATTCCAGGCGCTTTACTAACACTCTCCCGACTTGGAGAGTCAGTGCCTTTAACCTCCTGTTTGGCCCAGTTTACAATTTCTCCGGAAGATGAACAGGAATAGGGAGAACCAATGAGAGACTAGCTGGAGGTGTCTGGACGGGCAAATTTAACTCTCATTTCCCACCAGGAAGAGGAATTATCCAAAGGCTCAGCGTGCCGTGCCGGAACCAGATTAGGGCCTGAAGCAATCCTGCGGTGTTGCGGCCAGCTCACAAGAAAGCGAGTTGAAGAAAGGAGCTCAGGGGCACTGTAATTCACAAACCTGCAGAGTTATAAATGACAGCTATCGTCCAAAAATATACTGAAGTAAGGCTGCCAAGAGGACTTGAAAGCGGGGCAGAATTGCAGGAAACCGATTTCAGGAGGTAGACTGGAATTGCATTTAAAGTATAGGAAAAGATGCAGAACGTCCACAATGATGCACTTGGCCAAAAAGGGCGTATGTGTTTTTTCCTGAATATATTCAGGAAAAAACGCATACGCCCTTTTCGGCCAACCAAGCAAGCTTGAAAAGGAAATCTGCACTACAATGAAGTCTCACTTCCCGCTGGTCAAAAGGGCCATCTGAAAAAAGTGTAAAATCCAGAAAGGCAGGACAGGCCATGGAGAACTGGGAGCCTTGTTATGCTGATGGGCGGGATGTAAATTGCCAACAGCAGCTTGGGAGAAGTGTATGGTGATTCCTGAAACATCTGAAAAACAAAGCAACAGAGCCTAAGGTACTTCCACTTATGGTCCTATAGCTTAGGGAAATTAAAATCAAAAAGACACAGCCACCCCAAAGTTTGGGACGGCTCTGTTTACAAGAACCTCGTTTACGGTACAAGTTCAATATCGCAGAAAGTGAAAAATGGATAAAGAAGTTGTGGTACTTACGTACAATGCAATATCACTCAGCAATGAAATCTATGTCATCAGGCCCGTAGCAGCATAATGAGTGGATTCAGGTATGATGATTCTAACTGAAATAAGTCACACAGAAAAAGAAACATCATAAGATATCACTAATACACGGAATGTAAACTTGGCTACACAGGAACTGAATTACAAATCAGAACAGGGTCTCAAATTTAGAAAACCAACTTATGCTTGCTTAAGGGGAAAGGTGAGTTGGGGTGCTGCATAAAAACAGAGATTGAAATGAGCACAGATAAAGTTCCTTAAGCCAAATATGGAATAGACAAGAGCTACTCCTTGCTCAACGAAATGGACTCAACACCCCATATTAAACGCCTAAGAATGTACCTGACTAGTAAGTATCTTAAAACCTATGGATTGCTATGTCTCTGAAAGAGAGTCATGTGTGTGCACAAGGGCATAAACGCAACAGTGATAGGATTGGAGAGGTTCGGTGAGCAAATGAAGACCCTTTGAAGTCATATTGCATGGTACCCATTCCACGGGTCTCAACTCTCCAGGTTTAAGGGATTCTTCCTTCAGCTAAACATGCATGTGGAACCAAGAGTATGATCAACCGTGTGATCGGGAGACGTGTTCCAATATGTCTCAGTTTTTGTCCCCTGGTACTCGGGTGCAACATTCCAGACGCTTTACTAACACTCTCCCGACTTGGAGAGTCAGTGCCTTTAACCTCCTGTTTGGCCCAGTTTACAATTTCTGCGGGAGATGAACAGGAATAGGGAGAACCAATGAGAGACTAGCTGGAGGTGTCTGGACGGGCAAATTTACCTCTCATTTCCCACCAGGAAGAGGAATTAACCAAAGGCTCAGCGTGCCGTGCCAGAGCCAGATTAGGGCCTGAAGCAATCCTGCGGTGTTGCGGCCAGCTCACAAGAAAGCGACTTGAAGAATGGAGTTAAGGGGCACTGTAATTCACAAACCTGCAGAGTTATAAATGACAGCTATCATCCAAAAATATACTGAAGTAAGGCTGCCAAGAGGACTTGAAAGCGGGGCAGAATTGCAGGAAACCGATTTCAGGAGGTAGACTGGAATTGCATTTAAAGCATAGGAAAAGAGGCAGAACGTCCACAATGATGCACTTAGCCAAAAAGGGCGTATGTGTTTTTTCCTGAATATATTCAGGAAAAAATGCATACGCCCTTTTTGGCCACCAAGCAAGCATGTAAAGGAAATCTGCACTACAATGAAGTCTCACTTCTCCCGGTCAAAAGGGCCATCTGAAAAAAGTGTAAAATCCAGAAAGGCAGGACAGGCCATGGAGAACTAGGAGCCTTGTTATGCTGATGGGCGGGATGTAAATTGCCAACAGCCACTAGGGAGAAGTGTATGGTGATTCCTGAAACATCTAAAAAACAAAGCAACAGAGCCTAGAGCACTTCCAATTATGGTCCTATAGCTTAGGGAAATTAAAATCAAAAAGACACAGCCACCCCAAAATTTGGGACGGCTCTGTTTACAAGAACTTCGTTTCCGGAACAAGTTCAATAGCGCAGAAAGTGAAAAATGGATAAAGAAGTTGTGGTACTTACGTACAATGCAATATCACTCAGCAATGAAATCTATGTCATCAGGCCCGTAGCAGCATGAGTGGATTCAGGTATGATGATTCTAACTGAAATAAGTCACACAGAAAAAGAAACATCATAAGATATCACTAATACACGGAATGTAAACTTGGCTACACAGGAACTGGATTACAAATCAGAACAGGGTCTCAAATTTAGAAAACCAACTTATGCTTGCTTAAGCGAAAAGGTGAGTTGGGGTGCTGCATCAAACCAGAGATTGAAATGAGCACAGATAAAGTTCCTTAAGCCAAATATGGAATAGACAAGAGCTACTCCTTGCTCAACGAAATGGACTCAACACCCCATATTAAACGCCTAAGAATGTACCTGACTAGTAAGTATCTTAAACCTATGGATTGCTATGTCTCTGAAAGAGAATCATGTGTGTGTAAAGGGGAATAAACGCAGCAGTGATAGGATTGGAGAGGTTCGGTGAGCAAATGAAGACCCTTTGAAGTCATATTGCATGGTACCCATTCCACGGGTCTCAACTCTCCAGGTTTAAGGGATTCTTCCTTCAGCTAAACATGCATGTGGAACCAAGAGTATGATCAACCGTGTGATCGGGAGACGTGTTCCAATATGTCTCAGTTTTTGTCCCCTGGTACTCGGGTGCAACATTCCAGACGCTTTACTAACACTCTCCCGACTTGGAGAGTCAGTGCCTTTAACCTCTTGTTTGGCCCAGTTTACAATTTCTGCGGGAGATGAACAGGAATAGGGAGAACCAATGAGAGACTAGCTGGAGGTGTCTGGACGGGCAAATTTAACTCTCATTTCCCACCAGGAAGAGGAATTAACCAAAGGCTCAGCGTGCCGTGCCAGAGCCAGATTAGGGCCTGAAGCAATCCTGCGGTGTTGCGGCCAGCTCACAAGAAAGCGAGTTGAAGAATGGAGTTAAGAGGCACTGTAATTCACAAACCTGCAGAGTTATAAATGACAGCTATCGTCCAAAAATATACTGAAGTAAGGCTGCCAAGAGGACTTGAAAGCGGGGAAGAATTGCAGGAAACCGATTTCAGGAGGTAGACTGGAATTGCATTTAAAGCATAGGAAAAGAGGCAGAACGTCCACAATGATGCACTTGGCCAAAAAGGGCGTATGCATTTTTTCCTGAATATATTCAGGAAAAAACACATACGCCCTTTTTGGCCACCTAGCAAGCTTGTAAAGGAAATCTGCACTACAATGAAGTCTCACTTCCCCCGGTCAAAAGGGCCATCTGAAAAAAGTTTAAAATCCAGAAAGGCAGGAAAGGCCATGGAGAACTAGGAGCCTTGTTATGCTGATGGGCGGGATGTAAATTGCCAACAGCCACTAGGGAGAAGTGTATGGTGATTCCTGAAACATCTAAAAAACAAAGCAACAGAGCCTAGAGCACTTCCACTTATGGTCCTATAGCTTAGGGAAATTAAAATCAAAAAGACACAGCCACCCCAAAGTTTGGGACGACTCTGTTTACAAGAACCTCGTTTACGGTACAAGTTCAATATCGCAGAAAGTGAAAAATGGATAAAGAAGTTTTGGTACTTACATACAATGCAATATCACTCAGCAATGAAATCTATGTCATCAGGCTTGTAGCAGCATAATGAGTGGATTCAGGTATGATGATTCTAACTGAAATAAGTCACACAGAAAAAGAAACATCATAAGATATTACTAATACACGGAATGTAAACTTGGCTACACAGGAACTGGATTACAAAACAGAACAGGGTCTCAAATTTAGAAAACCAACTTATGCTTGCTTAAGCGAAAAGGTGAGTTGGGGTGCTGCATCAAACCAGAGATTGAAATGAGCACAGATAAAGTTCCTTAAGCCAAATATGGAATAGACAAGAGCTACTCCTTGCTCAACGAAATGGACTCAACACCCCATATTAAACGCCTAAGAATGTACCTGACTAGTAAGTATCTTAAAACCTATGGATTGCTATGTCTCTGAAAGAGAATCATGTGTGTGTACAGGGACATAAATGCAGCAGTGATAGGATTGGAGAGGTTCGGTGAGCAAATGAAGACCCTTTGAAGTCATATTGCATGGTACCCATTCCACGGGTCTCAACTCTCCAGGTTTAAGGGATTCTTCCTTCAGCTAAACATGCATGTGGAACCAAGAGTATGATCAACCGTGTGATCGGGAGACGTGTTCCAATATGTCTCAGTATTCGTCCCCTGGTACTCGGGTGCAACATTCCAGACGCTTTACTAACACTCTCCCGACTTGGAGAGTCAGTGCCTTTAACCTCCTGTTTGGCCCAGTTTACAATTTCTGTGGGAGATGAACAGGAATAGGGAGAACCAATGAGAGACTAGCTGGAGGTGTCTGGACGGGCAAATTTAACTCTCATTTCCCACCAGGAAGAGGAATTAACCAAAGGCTCAGCGTGCCGTGCCAGAGCCAGATTAGGGCCTGAAGCAATCCTCTGGTGTTGCGGCCAGCTCACAAGAAAGCGACTTGAAGAATGGAGTTAAGGGGCACTGTAATTCACAAACCTGCAGAGTTATAAATGACAGCTATCATCCAAAAATATACTGAAGTAAGGCTGCCAAGAGGACTTGAAAGCGGGGCAGAATTGCAGGAAACCGATTTCAGGAGGTAGACTGGAATTGCATTTAAAGCATAGGAAAAGAGGCAGAACGTCCACAATGATGCACTTGGACAAAAAGTGCGTATGCTTTTTTTCCTGAATATATTCAGGAAAAAACGCATACGCCCTTTTTGGCCAACCAAGCAAGCTTGCAAAGGAAATCTGCACTACAATGAAGTCTCACTTCCCCCCAGTCAAAAGGGCAATCTGAAAAAAGTGTAAAATCCAGAAAGGCAGGACAGGCCATGGAGACCTGGGAGCCTTGTTATGCTGATGGGCGGGATGTAAATTGCCAACAGCCACTCTGGAGAAGTGTATGGTGTTTCCTGAAACATCTAAAAAACAAAGCAACAGAGCCTAGGGCACTTCCACTTATGGTCCTATAGCTTAGGGAAATTAAAATCAAAAAGACACAGCCACCCCAAAGTTTGGGACGGCTCTGTTTACAAGAACCTCGTTTACGGTACAAGTTCAATATCGCAGAAAGTGAAAAATGGATAAAGAAGTTGTGGTACTTACGTACAATGCAATATCACTCAGCAATGAAATCGATGCCATCAGGCCCGTAGCAGCATAATGAGTGGATTCAGGTATGATGATTCTAACTGAAATAAGTCACACAGAAAAAGAAACATCATAAGATATCACTAATACACGGAATGTAAACTTGGCTACACAGGAACGGATTACAAAACAGAACAGGGTCTCAAATTTAGAAAACCAACTTATGCTTGCTTAAGGGGAAAGGTGAGTTGGGGTGCTGCATAAAGCCAGAGATTGAAATGAGCACAGATAAAGTTCCTTAAGCCAAATATGGAATAGACAAGAACTACTCCTTGCTCAACGAAATGGACTCAACACCCCATATTAAACGCCTAAGAATGTACCTGACTAGTAAGTATCTTAAAACCTATGGATTGCTATGTCTCTGAAAGAAAATCAAGCGTGTGTACAGGGGCATAAACGCAGCAGTGATAGGATTGGAGAAGTTCGGTGAGCAAATGAAGACCCTTTGAAGTCATATTGCATGGTACCCATTCCATGGGTCTCAACTCTCCAGGTTTAAGGGATTCTGCCTTCAGCTAAAACATGCATGTGGAACCCAGAGTATGATCAACCGTGTGATCGGGAGACGTGTTCCAATATGTCTCAGTTCTCGTCCCATGGTACTCGGGTGCAACATTCCAGACGCTTTACTGACACTCTCCCGACTTGGAGAGTCAGTGCCTTTAACCTCCTGTTTGGCCCAGTTTACAATTTGTCCGGAAGATTAACAGGAATAGGGAGAACCAATGAGAGACTAGCTGGAGGTGTCTGGACGGGCAAATTTAACTCTCATTTCCCACCAGGAAGAGGAATTATCCAAAGGCTCAGCGTGCCGTGCCGGAACCATATTAGGGCCTGAAGCAATCCTGCGGTGTTGCGGCCAGCTCACAAGAAAGCGAGTTGAAGAAAGGAGCTCAGGGGCACTGTAATTCACAAACCTGCAGAGTTATAAATGACAGCTATCGTCCAAAAATATACTGAAGTAAGGCTGCCAAGAGGACTTGAAAGCGGGGCAGAATTGCAGGAAACCGATTTCAGGAGGTAGACTGGAATTGCATTTAAAGCATAGGAAAAGAGGCAGAACGTCCACAATGATGCACTTGGCCAAAAAGGGCGTATGCATTTTTTCCTGAATATATTCAGGAAAAAACGCAAACGCCGTTTTTGGCCAACCAAGCAAGCTTGCAAAGGAAATCTGCACTACAATGAAGTCTCACTTCCCCCCGGTCAAAAGGGCCATCTGAAAAAAGTGTAAAATCCAGAAAGGCAGGACAGGCCATGGAGAACTGGGAGCCTTGTTATGCTGATGGGCGGGATGTAAATTGCCAACAGCCACTCCGGAGAAGTGTATGGTGTTTCCTGAAACATCTAAAAAACAAAGCAACAGAGCCTAGGGCACTTCCACTTATGGTCCTATAGCTTAGGGAAATTAAAATCAAAAAGACACAGCCACCCAAAAGTTTGGGACGGCTCTGTTTACAAGAACTTCGTTTCCGGAACAAGTTCAATAGCGCAGAAAGTGAAAAATGGATAAAGAAGTTGTGGTACTTACGTACAATGCAATATCATTCAGCAATGAAATCTATGTCATCAGGCCCATAGCAGCATAATGAGTGGATTCAGGTATGATGATTCTAACTGAAATAAGTCACACAGAAAAAGAAACATCATAAGATATCACTAATACACGGAATGTAAACTTGGCTACACAGGAACTAGATTACAAAACAGAACAGAGTCTCAAATTTAGAAAACCAACTTATGCTTGCTTAAGGGGAAAGGTGAGTTGGGGTGCTGCATCAAACCAGAGATTGAAATGAGCACAGATAAAGTTCCTTAAGCCAAATATGGAATAGACAAGAGCTACTCCTTGCTCAACGAAATGGACTCAACACCCCATATTAAACGCCTAAGAATGTACCTGACTAGTAAGTATCTTAAAACGTATGGATTGCTATGTCTCTGAAAGGAAATCAAGCGTGTGTACAGGAGCATAAACGCAGCAGTGATAGGATTGGAGAGGTTCGGTGAGCAAATGAAGACCCTTTGAAGTCATATTGCATGGGACCCATTCCACGGGTCTCAACTCTCCAGATTTAAGGGATTCTTCCTTCAGCTAAAACATGCACGTGGAACCCAGAGTATGTTCAACCGTGTGATCGGGAGACGTGTTCCAATATGTCTCAGTTCTCGTCCCCTGGTACTCGGGTGCAAAATTCCAGACGCTTACTAACACTCTCCCGACTTGGAGAGTCAGTGCCTTTAACCTCATGTTTGGCCCAGTTTACACTTTCTCTGGAAGATGAACAGGAATAGGGAGAACCAATGAGAGACTAGCTGGAGGTGTCTGGACGGGCAAATTTAACTCTCATTTCCCACCAGGAAGAGGAAATATCCAAAGGCTCAGCGTGCCGTGCCGGAACCAGATTAGGGCCTGAAGCAATCCTGCGGTGATGCGGCCAGCTCACAAGAAAGCGAGTTGAAGAAAGGAGCTCAGGGGCACTGTAATTCACAAACCTGCAGAGTTATAAATGACAGCTATCGTCCAAAAATATACTGAAGTAAGGCTGCCAAGAGGACTTGAAAGCGGGGCAGAATTGCAGGAAACCGATTTCAGGAGGTAGACTGGAATTGCATTTAAAGCATAGGAAAAGAGGCAGAACGTCCACAATGATGCACTTGGCCAAAAAGGGCGTATGCACTTCTTACTGAATATATTCAGGAAAAAACGCATACGCCCTTTTTGGCCAACCAAGCAAGCTTGCAAAGGAAATCTGCACTACAATGAAGTCTCACTTCCCCCTGGTCAAAAGGGCCATCTGAAAAAAGTGTAAAATCCAGAAAGGCAGGACAGGCGATGGAGAACTGGGAGCCTTGTTATGCTGATGGGCGGGATGTAAATTGCCAAGAGCCACTCGGGAGAAGTGTATGGTGTTTCCTGAAACATCTAAAAAACAAAGCAACGGAGCCTAGGGCACTTCCACTTATGGTCCTATAGCTTAGGGAAATTAAAATATAAAAGACACAGCCACCCCAAAGTTTGGGACGGCTCTGTTTACAAGAACCTCGTTTACGGTACAAGTTCAATATCGCAGAAAGTGAAAAATGGATAAAGAAGTTGTGGTACTTCCGTACAATGCAATATCACTCAGCAATGAAATCTATGCCATCAGGCCCGTAGCAGCATATTGAGTGGATTCAGGTATGATGATTCTAAATGAAATAAGTCACACAGAAAAAGAAACATCATAAGATATCACTAATACACGGAATGTAAACTTGGCTACACAGGAACTGGATTACAAAACAGAACAGGGTCTCAAATTTAGAAAACCAACTTATGCTTGCTTAAGGGGAAAGGTGAGTTGGGGTGCTGCATCAAACCAGAGATTGAAATGAGCACAGATAAAGTTCCTTAAGCCAAATATGGAATAGACAAATACTACTCCTTGCTCAACGAAATGGACTCAACACCCCATATTAAACGCCTAAGAATGTACCTGACTAGTAAGTATCTTAAAACCTATGGATTGCTATGTCTCTGAAACAGAATCAAGCGTGTGTACAGGGGCATAAACGCAGCAGTGATAGGATTGGAGAGGTTCGGTGAGCAAATGAAGACCCTTTGAAGTCATATTGCATGGTACCCATTCCACGGGTCTCAACTCTCCAGGTTTAAGGGATTCTTCCTTCAGCTAAAACATGCATGTGGAACCCAGAGTATGATCAACCGTGTGATCGGGAGACGTGTTCCAATATGTCTCAGTTCTCGTCCCATGGTACTCGGGTGCAACATTCCAGACGCTTTACTAACACTTTCCCGACTTGGAGAGTCAGTGCCTTTAACCTCCTGTTTGGCCCATTTGAAATTTCTGCGGAAGATGAACAGGAATAGGGAGAACCAATGAGAGACTAGCTGGAGGTGTCTGGACGGGCAAATTTAACTCTCATTTCCCACCAGGAAGAGGAATTATCCAAAGGCTCAGCGTGCTGTGCCGGAACAAGTTTAGGGCCTGAAGCAATCCTGCGGTGTTGCAGCCAGCTCACAAGAAACGAGTTGAAGAAAGGAGCTCAGGGGCACTGTAATTCACAAACCTGCAGAGTTATAAATGACAGCTATCGTCCAAAAATATACTGAAGTAAGGCTGCCAAGAGGACTTGAAAGCGGGGCAGAATTGCAGGAAACCGATTTCAGGAGGTAGACTGGAATTGCATTTAAAGCATAGGAAGAGAGGCAGAACGTCCACAATGATGCACTTGGCCAAAAAGGGCGTATGTGTTTTTTACTGAATATATTCAGGAAAAAACGCATACGCCCTTTTTGGCCAACCAAGCAAGCTTGCAAAGGAAATCTGCACTACAATGAAGTCTCAGTTCCCCCCGGTCAAAAGGGCCATCTGAAAAAAGTGTAAAATCAAGAAAGGGAGGACAGGCCATGGAGAACTGGGAGCCTTGTTATGCTGATGGGCGGGATGTAAATTGCCAATAGCCACTCGGGAGAAGTGTATGGTATTTCCTGAAACATCTAAAAAACAAAGCAACAGAGCCTAGAGCACTTCCACTTATGGTCCTATAGCTTAGGGAAATTAAAATCAAAAAGACACAGCCACCCCAAAGTTTGGGACGGCTCTGTTTACAAGAACCTCGTTTTCGGTACAAGTTCAATAGCGCAGAAAGTGAAAAATGGATAAAGAAGTTGTGATACTTACGTACAATGCAATATCACTCAGCAATGAAATCTATGTCATCAGGCCCATAGCAGCATAATGAGTGGATTCAGGTATGATGATTCTAACTGAAATAAGTCACACAGAAAAAGAAACATCATAAGATATCACTAATACACGGAATGTAAACTTGGCTACACAGGAACTGGATTACAAACCAGAACAGGGTCTCAAATTTAGAAAACCAACTTATGCTTGCTTAAGGGGAAAGGTGAGTTGGGGTGCTGCATAAAACCAGAGATTGAAATGAGCACAGATAAAGTTCCTTAAGCCAAATATGGAATAGACAAGAGCTACTCCTTGCTCAACGAAATGGACTCAACACCCCATATTAAACGCCTAAGAATGTACCTGACTAGTAAGTATCTTAAAACCTATGGATTGCTATGTCTCTGAAAGAGAATCAAGCGTGTGTACAGGGGCATAAACGCAGCAGTGATACGATTGGAGAGGTTCGGTGAGCAAATGAAGACCCTTTGAAGTCATATTGCATGGTACCCATTCCACGGGTCTCAACTCTCCAGGTTTAAGGGATTCTTCCTTCAGCTAAAACATGCATGTGGAACCCAGAGTATGTTCAACCATGTGATCAGGAGACGTGTTCCAATATGTCTCAGTTCTCGTCCCCTGGTACTTGGGTGCAACGTTCCAGATGCTTTACTAACACTCTCCCGACTTGGAGAGTCAGTGCCTTTAACCTCCTGTTTGGCCCAGTTTGCAATTTCTGCGGAAGATGAACAGGAATAGGGAGAACCAATGAGAGACTAGCTGGAGGTGTCTGGACGGGCAAATTTAACTCTCATTTCCCACCAGGAAGAGGAATTAACCAAAGGCTCAGCGTGCCGTGCCGGAACCAGATTAGGGCCTGAAGCAATCCTGCGGTGTTGCGGCCAGCTCACAAGAAAGCGAGTTGAAGAAAGGAGCTCAGGGGCACTGTAATTCACAAACCTGCAGAGTTATAAATGACAGCTATCGTCCAAAAATATACTGAAGTAAGGCTGCCAAGAGGACTTGAAAGCGGGGCAGAATTGCAGGAAACCGATTTCAGGAGGTAGACTGGAATTGCATTTAAAGCATAGGAAAAGAGGCAGAACGTCCACAATGATGCACTTGGCCAAAAAGGGCGTATGCGTTTTTTCCTGAATATATTCAAGAAAAAACGCATACGCACTTTTTGACCAACCAAGCAAGCTTGCAAAGGAAATCTGCACTACAATGAAGTCTCACTTCCCCCGGTCAAAAGGGCCATCTGAAAAAAGTGTAAAATCCAGAAAGGCAGGACAGGCCATGGAGAACAGGGAGCCTTGTTATGCTGATGGGCGGGATGTAAACTGCCAAGAGCCACTCGGGAGAAGTGTATGGTGTTTCCTGAAACATCTAAAAAACAAAGCATCAGAGCCTAGGGCACTTCCACTTATGGTCCTATAGCTTAGGGAAATTAAAATCAAAAAGACACAGCCACCACAAAGTTTGGGACAGCTCTGTTTACAAGAACCTCATTTACGGTACAAGTTCAATATCGCAGAAAGTGAAAAATGGATAAAGAAGTTGTGGTACTTACGTACAATGCAATATCACTCAGCAATGAAATCTATGTCATCAGGCCCGTAGCAGCATAATGAGTGGATTCAGGTATGATGATTCTAACTGAAATAAGTCACACAGAAAAAGAAACATCATAAGATATCACTAATACACGGAATATAAACTTGGCTACACAGAAACTGGATTACAAATCAGAACAGGGTCTCAAATTTAGAAAACCAACTTATGCTTGCTTAAGCGAAAAGGTGAGTTGGGGTGCTGCATGAAATCAGAGATTGAAATGAGCACAGATAAAGTTCCTTAAGCCAAATATGGAATAGACAAGAACTACTCCTTGCTCAACGAAATGGACTCAACACCCTATATTAAACGCCTAAGAATGTACCTGACTAGTAAATAACTTAAAACCTATGGATTGCTATGTCTCTGAAAGAGAATCAAGCGTGTGTACAGGGGCATAAACGCAGCAGTGATAGGATTGGAGAAGTTTGGTGAGCAAATGAAGACCCTTTGATGTCATATTGCATGGTACCCATTCCACGGGTCTCATCTCTCCAGGTTTAAGGGATTCTTCCTTCAGCTAAAACATGCATGTGGAACCCAGAGTATGTTCAACCATGTGATCAGGAGACGTGTTCCAATATGTCTCAGTTCTCGTCCCCTGGTACTGGGGTGCAACATTCCAGAAGCTTTACTAACACTCTCCTGACTTGAAAAGTCAGTGCCTTCAACCTCCTGTTTGGCCCATTTGCAATTTCTGTGGAAGATGAACAGGAATAGGGAGAACCAATGAGAGACTAGTTGGAGGTGTCTGGACCCGCATATTTAACTCTCATTTCCCACGAGGAAGAGGAATTAACCAGAGGCTCAGCGTGCCATGCCGGAACCAGATTAGGGCCTGAAGCAATCCTGCGGTGTTGCGGCCAGCTCACAAGAAAGCGAGTGGAAGAAAGGAGCTCAGGGGCCGTGTAATTCACAAATCTGCAGAGTTATAAATGACAGCTATCGTCTAAAAATATACTGAAGGAAGGCTGCCAAGAGGACTTGAAAGCGGGCAGAATTGCAGGAAATCGATTTCAGGAGGTAGACTGGAATTGCATTTAAAGCATAGGAAAAGAGGCAGAACGTCCACAATGATGCACTTGGCCAAGAAGGGCGTATGCGTTTTTTCCTGAATATATTCAGGAAAAAACGCATAGGCCATTTTTGGCCAACCAAGCAAGCTTGCAAAGGAAATCTGCACTACAATGAACTGTAACTTCTCCCCGGTCAAAAGGGCCATCTGAAAAAAGTGTAAAATCCAGAAAGGCAGGACAGGCCATGGAGAACTGGGAGCCTTGTTATGCTGATGGGCGGTATGTAAATTGCCAACAGCCACTTTGGAGAAGTGTATGATGTTTCCTGAAACATCTAAAAAACAAAGCAACAGAGCCTAGGGCACTTCCACTTATGGTCCTATAGCTTAGGGAAATTAAAATCAAAAAGACACAGCCACCCCAAAGTTTGGGACGGCTCTGTTTACAAGAACCTCGTTTACGGTCCAAGTTCAATATCCCAGAAAGTGAAAAATGAATAAAGATGTTGTGGTACTTACGTTCAATGCAATATCACTCAGCAATGAAATCTATGTCATCAGGCCCATAGTAGCATAATGAGTGGATTCAGGTATGATGATTCTAAATGAAATAAGTCACACAGAAAAAGAAACATCATAAGATATCACTAATACACGGAATGTAAACTTGGCTACACAGGAACTGGATTACAAAACAGAACAGGGTCTCAAATTTAGAAAACCAACTTATGCTTGCTTAAGGGGAAAGGTGAGTTGGGGTGCTGCATAAAACCAGAGATTGAAATGAGCACAGATAAAGTTCCTTAAGCCAAATATGGAATAGACAATAACTACTCCTTGCTCAACGAAATGGACTCAACCCCCCATATTAAACGCCTAAGAATGTACCTGACTAGTAAGTATCTTAAAACCTATGGATTGCTATGTCTCTGAAAGAAAATCAAGCGTGTGTACAGGGGCATAAACGCAGCAGTGATAGGATTGGAGAGGTTCGGTGAGCAAATGAAGACCCTTTGAAGTCATATTGCATGGTACCCATTCCACGGGTCTCAACTCTCCAGGTTTAAGGGATTCTGCCTTCAGCTAAAACATGCATGTGGAACCCAGAGTATGATCAACCGTGTGATCGGGAGACATGTTCCAATATGTCTCAGTTCTCGTCCCCTGGTACTTGGGTGCAACGTTCCAGACGCTTTACTAACACTCTCCCGACTTGGAGAGTCAGTGCCTTTAACCTCCTGTTTGGCCCAGTTTGCAATTTCTGCGGAAGATGAACAGGAATAGGGAGAACCAATGAGAGACTAGCTGGAGGTGTCTGGACGGGCAAATTTAACTCTCATTTCCCACCAGGAAGAGGAATTAACCAAAGGCTCAGCGTGCCGTGCCGGAAGCAGATTAGGGCCTGAAGCAATCCTGCGGTGTTGCGGCCAGCTCCCAAGAAAGCGAGTTGAAGAAAGGAGCTCAGGGGCACTGTAATTCACAAACCTGCACAGTTATAAATGACAGCTATCGTCCAAAAATATACTGAAGTAAGGCTACCAAGAGTACTTGAAGGCGGGGCAGAATTGCAGGAAACCGATTTCAGGAGGTAGACTGGAATTGCATTTAAAGCATAGGAAAAGAGGCAGAACGTCCACAATGATGCACTTGGCCAAGAAGGGCGTATGCGTTTTTTCCCAGGAAAAAACGCATACGCCCTTTTTGGCCAACCAAGCAAGCTTGCAAAGGAAATCTGCACTACAATGAAGTCTCACTTCCCCCCGGTCAAAAGGGCCATCTGAAAAAAGTGTAAAATCCAGAAAGGCAGGACAGGCCATGGAGAACTGGGAGCCTTGTTATGCTGATGGGCCCGATGTAAATTGCCAACAGCCACTCTGGAGAGGTGTATGGTGTTTCCTGAAACATCTAAAAAACAAAGCAACAGAGCCTAGGGCACTTCCACTTATGGTCCTATAGCTTAGGGAAATTAAAATCAAAAAGACACAGCCACCCCAAAGTTTGGGATGGCTCTGTTTACAAGAACCTCGTTTACGGTCCAAGTTCAATATCGCAGAAAGTGAAAAATGAATAAAGAAATTGTGGTATTTACGTTCAATGCAATATCACTCAACAATGAAATCTATGTCATCAGGCCCATAGCAGCATAATGAGTGGATTCAGGTATGATGATTCTAACTGAAATAAGTCACACAGAAAAAGAAACATCATAAGATATCACTAATACACGGAATGAAAACTTGGCTACACAGGAACTGGATTACAAAACAGAACAGGGTCTCAAATTTAGAAAACCAACTTATGCTTGCTTAAGGGGAAAGGTGAGTTGGGGTGCTGCATAAAGCAGAGATTGAAATGAGCACAGATAAAGTTCCTTAAGCCAAATATGGAATAGACAAGAACTACTCCTTGCTCAACGAAATGGACTCAACACCCCATATTAAACGCCTAAGAATGTACCTGACTAGTAAGTATCTTAAAACCTATGGATTGCTATGTCTCTGAAAGAAAATCAAGCGTGTGTACAGGGGCATAAACGCAGCAGTGATAGGATTGGAGAGGTTCGGTGAGCAAATGAAGACCCTTTGAAGTCATATTGCATGGTACCCATTCCAAGGGTCTCAACTCTCCAGGTTTAAGGGATTCTTCCTTCAGCTAAAACATGCATGTGGAACCCAGAGAATGATCAACTGTGTGATCGGGAGACATGTTCTAATATGTCTCAGTTCTCGTCCCCTGGTACTTGGGTGCAACGTTCCAGACGCTTTACTAACACTCTCCCGACTTGGAGAGTCAGTGCCTTTAACCTCCTGTTTGGCCCAGTTGGCAATTTCTGCGGAAGATGAACAGGAATAGGGAGAACCAATGAGAGACTAGCTGGAGGTGTATCACAGGCAAATTTAACTCTCATTTCCCACCAGGAAGAGGAATTAACCAAAGGCTCAGCATGCCATGCCGGAACCAGATTAGGGCCTGAAGCAATCCTGCAGTGTTGCGGCCAGCTCACAAGAAAACGAGTGGAAGAAAGGAGCTCAAGGGCACTGTAATTCACAAACTTGCAGAGTTATAAAAGACGGCTATCGTCCAAAAATATACTGAAATAAGGCTGCCAAGAGGACTTGAAAGAGGGGCAGAATTGCAGGAAACCGATTTCAGGTGGTAGACTGGAATTGCATTTAAAGCATAGGAAAAGAGGCAGAACGTCCACAATGATGCACTTGGCCAAAAAGGGCGTATGCGTTTTTTCCTGAATATATTCAGGAAAAAACGCATGCGCCCTTTTTGGCCAACCAAGCAAGCTTGCAAAGGAAATCGGCACTACAATGAAGTCTCACTTCCCCCCCATCAAAAGGGCCATCTGAAAAAAGTGTAAAATCCAGAAAGGCAGGACAGCCCATGGAGAACTGGGAGCCTTGTTATGCTGATGGGCGGGATGTAAATTGCCAAGAGCCACTAGGGGGAAGTGTATGGTGTTTCCTGAAACATCTAAAAAGCATAGCAAAGGAGCCTAGGGCACTTCCACTTATGGTCCTATAGCTTAGGGAAATTAAAATCAAAAAGACAGAGCCACCCCAAAGTTTGGGACGGCTCTGTTTACAAGAACCCCGTTTATGGTACAAGTTCAATATCGCAGAAACTGAAAAATGAATAAAAATTGTGGTACTTACGTACAATGCAATATCACTCAGCAATGAAATCTATGTCATCAGGCCCGTAGCAGCATAATGAGTGGATTCAGGTATGATGATTCTAACTGAAATAACTCACACAGAAAAAGAAACATCATAAGATATCACTAATACACGGAATGTAAACTTGGCTACACAGGAACTGACTACAAAACTAAACAGGGTCTCAAATTTAGAAAACCAACTTATGCTTGCTTAAGGGGAAAGGTGAGTTGGGGTGCTGCATAAAACCAGAGATTGAAATGAGCACAGATAAAGTTCCTTAAGCCAAATATGGAATAGACAAGAGCTACTCCTTGCTCAACGAAATGGACTCAACACACCATATTAAACGCCTAAGAATGTACCTGAGTAGTAAGTATCTTAAAACCTATGGATTGCTATGTCTCCGAAAGAGAATCAAGCGTGTGTACAGGGGCATAAATGTAGCAGTGATAGGATTGGAAAGGTTCGGTGAGCAAATGAAGACACTTTGAAGTCATATTGCATGGTACCCATTCCACAGGTCTCATCTCTCCAGGTTTAAGGGATTCTTCCTTCAGCTAAAACATGCATGTGGAACCCAGAGTATGATCAACCATGTGATCGGGAAATGTGTTCAAATATGTCTCAGTTCTCATCTCCTGGTACTCGGGTGCAATATTCCAGACGGTTGACTAACACTCTCCCGACTTGGAGAGACAGTGCCTTTAACCTCCTGTTTGGCCCAGTTTGCAATTTCTGCGGAAGATGAACAGGAATAGGGAGAACCACTGAGAGACTAGCTGGAGGTGTCTGGACGGGCAAATTTAACTCTCATTTCCCAACAGGAAGAGGAATTAACCAAAGGCTCAGCGTGCCATGCCGGAACCAGATTAGGGCCTGAAGTAATCCTGCGGTGTTGTGGCCAGCTCCCAAGAAAGCGAGTTGAAGAACGGAGCTCAGGGGCACTGTAACTCACAAACCTGCAGAGTTATAAATGACAGCTATCGTCCAAAAATATACTGAAGTAAGGCTGCCAAGAGGAGTTGAAAGCGGGGCAGAATTGCAGGAAACCGATTTCAGGAGGTAGACTGGAATTGCATTTAAAGCATAGGAAAAGAGGCAGAACGTCCACAATGATGCACTTGGCCAAAAAGGGCGTATGCGTTTTTTCCTGAATATATTCAGGAAAAAACGCATACGCCCTTTTTGGCCAACCAAGCAAGCTTGCAAAGGAAATCTGCACTACAATGAAGTCTCAATTCCCCCCGGTCAAAAGGGCCATCTGAAAAAAGTGTAACTCCAGAAAGGCAGGACAGGCCATGGGGAACTGGGAGCCTTGTTATGCTGATGGGCGGGATGTAAATTGCCAACCGACACTGGGGAGAAGTGTATGGTGTTTCCTGAAACATCTAAAAAACAAAGCAACAGAGCCTAGGGCACTTCCACTTATGGTCCTATAGCTTAGGGAAATTAAAATAAAGAAGACACAGCCACCCCAAAGTTTGGGACAGCTCTGTTTACAAGAACCTCATTTACGGTACAAGTTCAATATCACAGAAAGTGAAAAATGGATAAAGAAGTTGTGGTACTTACGTACAATGCCATATCACTCAGCGATGAAATCTATGTCATCAGGCCCATAGCAGCATAATGAGTGGATTCAGGTATGATGATTCTAACTGAAATAAGTCACACAGAAAAAGAAACATCATAAGATACCACTAATACACGGAATGTAAACTTGGCTACACAGGAACTGAATTACTAAACAGAACAGGGTCTCAAATTTAGAAAACCAACTTATGCTTGCTTAAGGGGAATGGTGAGATGCGGTGCTCCATAGATACAGCGATTGAAATGAGCACAGATAAAGTTCCTTAAGCCAAATATGGAATAGACAAGAGCTACTCCTTGCTCAACGAAATGGACTCAAAACCCCATATTAAACGCCTAAGAATGTACCTGACTGGTAAGTATCTTAAAACTTATGGATTGCTATGTCTCCAAAAGAGAATCCAGCGTGTGTACAGGGGCATAAATGCAGCAGTCATAGGATTGGAGAGGTTTGGTGAGCAAATGAAGACCCTTTGAAGTCATATTGCATGGTACCCATTCCACGGGTCTCAACTCTCCAGGTTTAAGGGATTCTTCCTTCAGCTAAAACATGCATGTGGAACCCAGAGTATGATCAACCATGTGATCGGGAGATGTGTTCAAATATGTCTCAGTTCTCATCTCCTGGTACTCGGGTGCAACATTCCAGACGCTTTACTAACACTCTCCCGACTTGGAGAGTCAGTGCCTTTAACCTCCTGTTTGGCCCAGTTTGCAATTTCTGCGGAAGATGAACAGGAATAGGGAGAACCAATGAGAGACTAGCTGGAGGTGTCTGGACGGGCAAATTTAACTCTCATTTCCCACCAGGAAGAGGAATTAACCAAAGGCTCAGCGTGCCGTGCCGGAACCAGATTAGGGCCTGAAGCAATCCTGCGGTGTTGCGGCCAGCTCACAAGAAAGCGAGTTGAAGAAAGGAGCTCAGGGGCACTGTAATTCACAAACCTGCAGAGTTATAAATGACAGCTATCGTCCAAAAATATACTGAAGTAAGGCTGCCAAGAGGACTTGAAAGCGGGGCAGAATTGCAGGAAACCGATTTCAGGAGGTAGACTGGAATTGCATTTAAAGCATAGGAAAAGAGGCAGAACGTCCACAATGATGCACTTGGCCAAAAAGGGCGTATGCGTTTTTTCCTGAATATATTCAGGAAAAAACGCATACGCCGTTTTTGGCCAACCAAGCAAGCTTGCAAAGGAAATCTGCACTACAATGAAGTCTCACTTCCCCCCGGTCAAAAGGGTCACCTGAAAAAAGTGTAAAATCCAGAAAGGCAGGACAGGCCATGGAGAACTGGGAGCCTTGTTATGCTGATGGGCGGGATGTAAATTGCCAACAGCCACTCCGGAAAAGTGTATGGTGTTTCCTGAAACATGTAAAAAACAAAGCAACAGAGCCTAGGGCACTTCCACTTATGGTCCTATAGCTTAGGGAAATTAAAATCAAAAAGACACAGCCACCCCAAAGTTTGGGACGGCTCTGTTTACAAGAACCTCGTTTACGGTACAAGTTCAATATCGCAGAAAGTGAAAAATGGATAAAGAAATTGTGGTACTTACGTACAATTCAATATCACTCAGCAATGAAATCTATGTCATCAGGCCCGTAGCAGCATAATGAGTGGATTCAGGTATGATGATTCTAACTGAAATAAGTCACACAGAAAAAGAAACATCATAAGATATCACTAATACACGGAATATAAACTTGGCTACACAGGAACTGGATTACAAAACAGAAGAGGGTCTCAAATTTAGAAAACCAACTTATGCTTGCTTAAGGGGAAAGGTGAGTTGGGGTGCTGCACAGAATCAGAGATTGAAATGAGCACAGATAAAGGTCCTTAAGCCAAATATGGAATAGACTAGAGCTACACCTTGCTCAACGAAATGGACTCAACACCCCATATTAAACGCCTAAGAATGTACCTGACTAGTAAGTATCTTAAAACCTATGGATTGCTATGTCTCCAAAAGAGAATCAAGCGGGTGTACAGGGGCATAAACGCAGCAGTGATAGGATTGGAGAGGTTCGGTGAGCAAATGAAGACGCTTTGAAGTCATATTGCACGGTACCCATTCCAAGGGTCTCAACTCTCCAGGTTTAAGGGATTCTTCCTTCAGCTAAAACATGCATGTGGAACCCAGAGTATGATCAACCGTGTGATCGGGAGATGTGTTCCAATATGTCTCAGTTCTCGTCCCCTGGTACTCGGGCGCAACATTCCAGATGATTTACTAACACTCTCCCGACTTGGAGAGTCAGTGCCTTTAACCTCCTGTTTGGCCCAGTTTGCAATTTCTGTGGAAGATGAACAGGAATAGGGAGAACCAATGAGAGACTAGCTGGAGGTGTCTGGACGGGCAAATTTAACTCTCATTTCCCACCAGGAAGAGGAATTAACCAAAGGCTCAGCGTGCCGTGCCGGAAACAGATTAGGGCCTGAAGCAAACCTGTGGTGTTGCGGCCAGCTCACTAGAAAGCGAGTTGAAGAAAGGAGCTCAGGGGCACTGTAATTCAGAAACCTGCAGAGTTATAAATGACAGCTATCGTCCAAAAATATACTGAAGTAAGGCTGCCAAGAGGACTTGAAAGCGGGGCAGCATTGCCGGAAACCGATTTAAGGAAGTAGACTGGAATTGCATTTAAAGCATAGGAAAAGAGGCAGAACGTCCACAATGATGCACTTGGCCAAAAAGGGCGTATGCGTTTTTTCCTGAATATATTCAGGAAAAAACGCATACGCCCTTTTTGGGCAACCAAGCAAGCTTGCAAAGGAAATCTGCACTGCAATGAAGTCTCACTTCCCCCCGGTCAAAAGGGCCACCTGAAAAAAGTGTAAAATCCAGATAGGCAGGACAGGCCATGGAGAACTGGGAGCCTTGTTATGCTGATGGGCGGGATGTAAATTGCCAACAGCCACTCGGGAGAGGTGTATGGTGTTTCCTGAAACATCTAAAAAACAAAGCAACAGAGCCTAGGGCACTTCCACTTATGGTCCTATAGCTTAGGGAAATTAAAATCAAAAAGACACAGCCACCCCAAAGTTTGGGACGGCTCTGTTTACAAGAACCTCGTTTACGGTACAAGTTCAATACTGCAGAAAGCAAAAAATGGATAAAGCAGTTTTGGTACTTACGTACAATGCATTATCACTCAGCAATGAAATTTATATCTTCAGGCCCATAGCAGCATAAAGAGTGGATTCAGGTATGATGATTCTAACTGAAATAAGTCACACAGAAAAAGAAACATCATAACATATCACTAATACACGGAATGTAAACTTGGCTACACAGGAACTGAATTACTAAACAGAACAGGGTCTCAAATTTAGAAAACCAAATTATGCTTGCTTAAGGGGAAAGGTGAGATGGGGTGCTCCATAGAACCAGCGATTGAAATGAGCACAGATAAAGTTCCTTAAGCCAAATATGGAATAGACAAGAGCTACTCCTTGCTCAACGAAATGGACTCAAAACCCCATATTAAACGCCTAAGAATGTACCTGACTGGTAAGTATCTTAAAACTTATGGATTGCTATGTCTCCAAAAGAGAATCCAGCGTGTGTACAGGGGCATAAATTCAGCAGTCATAGGATTGGAGAGGTTTGGTGAGCAAATGAAGACCCTTTGAAGTCATATTGCATGGTACCCATTCCACGGGTCTCAACTCTCCAGGTTTAAGGGATTCTTCCTTCAGCTAAAACATGCATGTGGAACCCAGAGTATGATCAACCATGTGATCGGGAAATGTGTTCAAATATGTCTCAGTTCTCATCTCCTGGTACTCGGGTGCAATATTCCAGACGGTTGACTAACACTCTCCCGACTTGGAGAGACAGTGCCTTTAACCTCCTGTTTGGCCCAGTTTGCAATTTCTGCGGAAGATGAACAGGAATAGGGAGAACCACTGAGAGACTAGCTGGAGGTGTCTGGACGGGCAAATTTAACTCTCATTTCCCAACAGGAAGAGGAATTAACCAAAGGCTCAGCGTGCCATGCCGGAACCAGATTAGGGCCTGAAGTAATCCTGCGGTGTTGTGGCCAGCTCCCAAGAAAGCGAGTTGAAGAACGGAGCTCAGGGGCACTGTAACTCACAAACCTGCAGAGTTATAAATGACAGCTATCGTCCAAAAATATACTGAAGTAAGGCTGCCAAGAGGAGTTGAAAGCGGGGCAGAATTGCAGGAAACCGATTTCAGGAGGTAGACTGGAATTGCATTTAAAGCATAGGAAAAGAGGCAGAACGTCCACAATGATGCACTTGGCCAAAAAGGGCGTATGCGTTTTTTCCTGAATATATTCAGGAAAAAACGCATACGCCCTTTTTGGCCAACCAAGCAAGCTTGCAAAGGAAATCTGCACTACAATGAAGTCTCAATTCCCCCCGGTCAAAAGGGCCATCTGAAAAAAGTGTAACTCCAGAAAGGCAGGACAGGCCATGGGGAACTGGGAGCCTTGTTATGCTGATGGGCGGGATGTAAATTGCCAACCTACACTGGGGAGAAGTGTATGGTGTTTCCTGAAACATCTAAAAAACAAAGCAACAGAGCCTAGGGCACTTCCACTTATGGTCCTATAGCTTAGGGAAATTAAAATAAAGAAGACACAGCCACCCCAAAGTTTGGGACAGCTCTGTTTACAAGAACCTCATTTACGGTACAAGTTCAATATCACAGAAAGTGAAAAATGGATAAAGAAGTTGTGGTACTTACGTACAATGCCATATCACTCAGCGATGAAATCTATGTCATCAGGCCCATAGCAGCATAATGAGTGGATTCAGGTATGATGATTCTAACTGAAATAAGTCACACAGAAAAAGAAACATCATAAGATACCACTAATACACGGAATGTAAACTTGGCTACACAGGAACTGAATTACTAAACAGAACAGGGTCTCAAATTTAGAAAACCAACTTATGCTTGCTTAAGGGGAATGGTGAGATGCGGTGCTCCATAGATACAGCGATTGAAATGAGCACAGATAAAGTTCCTTAAGCCAAATATGGAATAGACAAGAGCTACTCCTTGCTCAACGAAATGGACTCAAAACCCCATATTAAACGCCTAAGAATGTACCTGACTGGTAAGTATCTTAAAACTTATGGATTGCTATGTCTCCAAAAGAGAATCCAGCGTGTGTACAGGGGCATAAATGCAGCAGTCATAGGATTGGAGAGGTTTGGTGAGCAAATGAAGACCCTTTGAAGTCATATTGCATGGTACCCATTCCACGGGTCTCAACTCTCCAGGTTTAAGGGATTCTTCCTTCAGCTAAAACATGCATGTGGAACCCAGAGTATGATCAACCATGTGATCGGGAGATGTGTTCAAATATGTCTCAGTTCTCATCTCCTGGTACTCGGGTGCAACATTCCAGACGCTTTACTAACACTCTCCCGACTTGGAGAGTCAGTGCCTTTAACCTCCTGTTTGGCCCAGTTTGCAATTTCTGCGGAAGATGAACAGGAATAGGGAGAACCAATGAGAGACTAGCTGGAGGTGTCTGGACGGGCAAATTTAACTCTCATTTCCCACCAGGAAGAGGAATTAACCAAAGGCTCAGCGTGCCGTGCCGGAACCAGATTAGGGCCTGAAGCAATCCTGCGGTGTTGCGGCCAGCTCACAAGAAAGCGAGTTGAAGAAAGGAGCTCAGGGGCACTGTAATTCACAAACCTGCAGAGTTATAAATGACAGCTATCGTCCAAAAATATACTGAAGTAAGGCTGCCAAGAGGACTTGAAAGCGGGGCAGAATTGCAGGAAACCGATTTCAGGAGGTAGACTGGAATTGCATTTAAAGCATAGGAAAAGAGGCAGAACGTCCACAATGATGCACTTGGCCATAAAGGGCATAAGCGTTTTTTCCTGAATATATTCAGGAAAAAACGCATACGCCCTTTTTGGCCAACCAAGCAAGCTTGCAAAGGAAATCTGCACTACAATGAAGTCTCACTTCCCCCCGGTCAAAAGGGCCACCTGAAAAAAGTGTAAAATCCAGAAAGGCAGGACAGGCCATGGAGAACTGGGAGCCTTGTTATGCTGATGAGCAGGATGTAAATTGCCAACAGCCACTCCGGAAAAGTGTATGGTGTTTCCTGAAACATGTAAAAAACAAAGCAACAGAGCCTAGGGCACTTCCACTTATGGTCCTATAGCTTAGGGAAATTAAAATCAAAAAGACACAGCCACCCCAAAGTTTGGGACGGCTCTGTTTACAAGAACCTCATTTACGGTACAAGTTCAATATCGCAGAAAGTGAAAAATGGATAAAGAAATTGTGGTACTTACGTACAATTCAATATCACTCAGCAATGAAATCTATGTCATCAGGCCCGTAGCAGCATAATGAGTGGATTCAGGTATGATGATTCTAACTGAAATAAGTCACACAGAAAAAGAAACATCATAAGATATCACTAATACACGGAATATAAACTTGGCTACACAGGAACTGGATTACAAAACAGAAGAGGGTCTCAAATTTAGAAAACCAACTTATGCTTGCTTAAGGGGAAAGGTGAGTTGGGGTGCTGCACAGAATCAGAGATTGAAATGAGCACAGATAAAGGTCCTTAAGCCAAATATGGAATAGACTAGAGCTACACCTTGCTCAACGAAATGGACTCAACACCCCATATTAAACGCCTAAGAATGTACCTGACTAGTAAGTATCTTAAAACCTATGGATTGCTATGTCTCCGAAAGAGAATCAAGCGGGTGTACAGGGGCATAAACGCAGCAGTGATAGGATTGGAGAGGTTCGGTGAGCAAATGAAGACGCTTTGAAGTCATATTGCACGGTACCCATTCCAAGGGTCTCAACTCTCCAGGTTTAAGGGATTCTTCCTTCAGCTAAAACATGCATGTGGAACCCAGAGTATGATCAACCGTGTGATCGGGAGATGTGTTCCAATATGTCTCAGTTCTCGTCCCCTGGTACTCGGGCGCAACATTCCAGATGATTTACTAACACTCTCCCGACTTGGAGAGTCAGTGCCTTTAACCTCCTGTTTGGCCCAGTTTGCAATTCCTGTGGAAGATGAACAGGAATAGGGAGAACCAATGAGAGACTAGCTGGAGGTGTCTGGACGGGCAAATTTAACTCTCATTTCCCACCAGGAAGAGGAATTAACCAAAGGCTCAGCGTGCCGTGCCGGAACCAGATTAGGGCCTGAAGCAATCCTGCGGTGTTGCGCCCAGCTCACAAGAAAGCGAGTTGAAGAAAGGAGCTCAGGGGCACTGTAATTCACAAACCTGCAGAGTTATAAATGACAGCTATCGTCCAGAAATATACTGAAGTAAGGCTGCCAAGAGGACTTGAAAGCGGGGCAGAATTGCAGGAAACCGATTTCAGGAGGTAGACTGGAATTGCATTTAAAGCATAGGAAAAGAGGCAGAACGTCCACAATGATGCACTTGGCCATAAAGGGCATAAGCGTTTTTTCCTGAATATATTCAGGAAAAAACGCATACGCCCTTTTTGGCCAACCAAGCAAGCTTGCAAAGGAAATCTGCACTACAATGAAGTCTCACTTCCCCCCGGTCAAAAGGGCCACCTGAAAAAAGTGTAAAATCCAGAAAGGCAGGACAGGCCATGGAGAACTGGGAGCCTTGTTATGCTGATGGGCGGGATGTAAATTGCCAACAGCCACTCGGGAGAGGTGTATGGTGTTTCCTGAAACATCTAAAAAACAAAGCAACAGAGCCTAGGGCACTTCCACTTATGGTCCTATAGCTTAGGGAAATTAAAATCAAAAAGACACAGCCACGCGAAAGTTTGGGACGGCTCTGTTTACAAGAACCTCGTTTACGGTACAAGTTCAATATCGCAGAAAGTGAAAAATGGATAAAGAAGTTGTGGTACTTACGTACAATGCAATATCACTCAGCAATGAAATCTATGTCATCAGGCCCATAGCAGCATAATGAGTGGATTCAGGTATGATGATTCTAACTGAAATAAGTCACACAGAAAAAGAAACATCATAAGATACCACTAATACACGGAATGTAAACTTGGCTACACAGGAACTGAATTACTAAACAGAACAGGGTCTCAAATTTAGAAAACCAACTTATGCTTGCTTAAGGGGAATGGTGAGATGCGGTGCTCCATAGATACAGCGATTGAAATGAGCACAGATAAAGTTCCTTAAGCCAAATATGGAATAGACAAGAGCTACTCCTTGCTCAACGAAATGGACTCAAAACCCCATATTAAACGCCTAAGAATGTACCTGACTGGTAAGTATCTTAAAACTTATGGATTGCTATGTCTCCAAAAGAGAATCCAGCGTGTGTACAGGGGCATAAATGCAGCAGTCATAGGATTGGAGAGGTTTGGTGAGCAAATGAAGACCCTTTGAAGTCATATTGCATGGTACCCATTCCACGGGTCTCAACTCTCCAGGTTTAAGGGATTCTTCCTTCAGCTAAAACATGCATGTGGAACCCAGAGTATGATCAACCATGTGATCGGGAGATGTGTTCAAATATGTCTCAGTTCTCATCTCCTGGTACTCGGGTGCAACATTCCAGACGCTTTACTAACACTCTCCCGACTTGGAGAGTCAGTGCCTTTAACCTCCTGTTTGGCCCAGTTTGCAATTTCTGCGGAAGATGAACAGGAATAGGGAGAACCAATGAGAGACTAGCTGGAGGTGTCTGGACGGGCAAATTTAACTCTCATTTCCCACCAGGAAGAGGAATTAACCAAAGGCTCAGCGTGCCGTGCCGGAACCAGATTAGGGCCTGAAGCAATCCTGCGGTGTTGCGGCCAGCTCACAAGAAAGCGAGTTGAAGAAAGGAGCTCAGGGGCACTGTAATTCACAAACCTGCAGAGTTATAAATGACAGCTATCGTCCAAAAATATACTGAAGTAAGGCTGCCAAGAGGACTTGAAAGCGGGGCAGAATTGCAGGAAACCGATTTCAGGAGGTAGACTGGAATTGCATTTAAAGCATAGGAAAAGAGGCAGAACGTCCACAATGATGCACTTGGCCATAAAGGGCATAAGCGTTTTTTCCTGAATATATTCAGGAAAAAACGCATACGCCCTTTTTGGCCAACCAAGCAAGCTTGCAAAGGAAATCTGCACTACAATGAAGTCTCACTTCCCCCCGGTCAAAAGGGCCACCTGAAAAAAGTGTAAAATCCAGAAAGGCAGGACAGGCCATGGAGAACTGGGAGCCTTGTTATGCTGATGAGCAGGAAGTAAATTGCCAACAGCCACTCCGGAAAAGTGTATGGTGTTTCCTGAAACATGTAAAAAACAAAGCAACAGAGCCTAGGGCACTTCCACTTATGGTCCTATAGCTTAGGGAAATTAAAATCAAAAAGACACAGCCACCCCAAAGTTTGGGACGGCTCTGTTTACAAGAACCTCGTTTACGGTACAAGTTCAATATCGCAGAAAGTGAAAAATGGATAAAGAAATTGTGGTACTTACGTACAATTCAATATCACTCAGCAATGAAATCTATGTCATCAGGCCCGTAGCAGCATAATGAGTGGATTCAGGTATGATGATTCTAACTGAAATAAGTCACACAGAAAAAGAAACATCATAAGATATCACTAATACACGGAATATAAACTTGGCTACACAGGAACTGGATTACAAAACAGAAGAGGGTCTCAAATTTAGAAAACCAACTTATGCTTGCTTAAGGGGAAAGGTGAGTTGGGGTGCTGCACAGAATCAGAGATTGAAATGAGCACAGATAAAGGTCCTTAAGCCAAATATGGAATAGACTAGAGCTACACCTTGCTCAACGAAATGGACTCAACACCCCATATTAAACGCCTAAGAATGTACCTGACTAGTAAGTATCTTAAAACCTATGGATTGCTATGTCTCCGAAAGAGAATCAAGCGGGTGTACAGGGGCATAAACGCAGCAGTGATAGGATTGGAGAGGTTCGGTGAGCAAATGAAGACGCTTTGAAGTCATATTGCACGGTACCCATTCCAAGGGTCTCAACTCTCCAGGTTTAAGGGATTCTTCCTTCAGCTAAAACATGCATGTGGAACCCAGAGTATGATCAACCGTGTGATCGGGAGATGTGTTCCAATATGTCTCAGTTCTCGTCCCCTGGTACTCGGGCGCAACATTCCAGATGATTTACTAACACTCTCCCGACTTGGAGAGTCAGTGCCTTTAACCTCCTGTTTGGCCCAGTTTGCAATTTCTGTGGAAGATGAACAGGAATAGGGAGAACCAATGAGAGACTAGTTGGAGGTGTCTGGACGGGCAAATTTAACTCTCATTTCCCACCAGGAAGAGGAATTAACCAAAGGCTCAGCGTGCCGTGCCGGAACCAGATTAGGGCCTGAAGCAATCCTGCGGTGTTGTGGCCAGCTCACAAGAAAGCGAGTTGAAGAAAGGAGCTCAGGGGCACTGTAATTCACAAACCTGCAGAGTTATAAATGACAGGTATCGTCCAAAAATATACTGAAGTAAGGCTGCCAAGAGGATTTGAAAGCGGGGCAGAACTGCGGGAAACCGATTTCAGGAAGTAGACTGGAATTGCATTTAAAGCATAGGAAAAGAGGCAGAACGTGGACAATGATGCACTTGGCCAAAAAGGGCGTATGCGTTTTTTCCTGAATATATTCAGGAAAAAACGCATACGCCCTTTTTGGCCAACCAAGCAAGCTTGCAAAGGAAATCTGCACTACAATGAAGTCTCACTTCCCCCCGGTCAAAAGGGCCACCTGAAATAAGTGTAAAATCCAGATAGGCAGGACAGGCCATGGGGAACTGGGAGCATTGTTATGCTGATGGGCGGGATGTAAATTGCCAACAGCCACTCTGGAGAAGTGTATGGTGTTTCCTGAAACATCTAAAAAACAATGCAACAGAGCCTAGGGCACTTCCACTTATGGTCCTATAGCTTAGGGAAATTAAATTCAAAAAGACACTGCCTCCCCAAACTTTGGGACGGCTCTGTTTACAAGAACCTCGTTTACGGTACAAGTTCAATATCGCAGAAAGCAAAAAATGAATAAAGAAGTTGTGGTACTTACGTACAATGCATTATCACTCAGCAATGAAATCTATACCTTCAGTCCCATAGCAGCATAAAGAGTGGATTCAGGTATGATGATTCTAACTGAAATAAGACACACAGAAAAAGAAACATCATAAGATATCACTAATACACGGAATGTAAACTTGGCTACACAGGAACTGAATTACTAAACAGAACAGGGTCTCAAATTTAGAAAACCAACTTATGCTTGCTTAAGGGGAATGGTGAGATGCGGTGCTCCATAGATACAGCGATTGAAATGAGCACAGATAAAGTTCCTTAAGCCAAATATGGAATAGACAAGAGCTACTCCTTGCTCAACGAAATGGACTCAAAACCCCATATTAAACGCCTAAGAATGTACCTGACTGGTAAGTATCTTAAAACTTATGGATTGCTATGTCTCCAAAAGAGAATCCAGCGTGTGTACAGGGGCATAAATGCAGCAGTCATAGGATTGGAGAGGTTTGGTGAGCAAATGAAGACCCTTTGAAGTCATATTGCATGGTACCCATTCCACGGGTCTCAACTCTCCAGGTTTAAGGGATTCTTCCTTCAGCTAAAACATGCATGTGGAACCCAGAGTATGATCAACCATGTGATCGGGAGATGTGTTCAAATATGTCTCAGTTCTCATCTCCTGGTACTCGGGTGCAACATTCCAGACGCTTTACTAACACTCTCCCGACTTGGAGAGTCAGTGCCTTTAACCTCCTGTTTGGCCCAGTTTGCAATTTCTGCGGAAGATGAGCAGGAATAGGGAGAACCAATGAGAGACTAGCTGGAGGTGTCTGGACGGGCAAATTTAACTCTCATTTCCCAACAGGAAGAGGAATTAACCAAAGGCTCAGCGTGCCGTGCCGGAACCAGATTAGGGCCTGAAGCAATCCTGCGGTGTTGCGGCCAGCTCACAAGAAAGCGAGTTGAAGAAAGGAGCTCAGGGGCACTGTAATTCACAAACCTGCAGAGTTATAAATGACAGCTATCGTCCAGAAATATACTGAAGTAAGGCTGCCAAGAGGACTTGAAAGCGGGGCAGAATTGCAGGAAACCGATTTCAGGAGGTAGACTGGAATTGCATTTAAAGCATAGGAAAAGAGGCAGAACGTCCACAATGATGCACTTGGCCATAAAGGGCATAAGCGTTTTTTCCTGAATATATTCAGGAAAAAACGCATACGCCCTTTTTGGCCAACCAAGCAAGCTTGCAAAGGAAATCTGCACTACAATGAAGTCTCACTTCCCCCCGGTCAAAAGGGCCACCTGAAAAAAGTGTAAAATCCAGAAAGGCAGGACAGGCCATGGAGAACTGGGAGCCTTGTTATGCTGATGAGCAGGAAGTAAATTGCCAACAGCCACTCCGGAAAAGTGTATGGTGTTTCCTGAAACATGTAAAAAACAAAGCAACAGAGCCTAGGGCACTTCCACTTATGGTCCTATAGCTTAGGGAAATTAAAATCAAAAAGACACAGCCACCCCAAAGTTTGGGACGGCTCTGTTTACAAGAACCTCGTTTACGGTACAAGTTCAATATCGCAGAAAGTGAAAAATGGATAAAGAAATTGTGGTACTTACGTACAATTCAATATCACTCAGCAATGAAATCTATGTCATCAGGCCCGTAGCAGCATAATGAGTGGATTCAGGTATGATGATTCTAACTGAAATAAGTCACACAGAAAAAGAAACATCATAAGATATCACTAATACACGGAATATAAACTTGGCTACACAGGAACTGGATTACAAAACAGAAGAGGGTCTCAAATTTAGAAAACCAACTTATGCTTGCTTAAGGGGAAAGGTGAGTTGGGGTGCTGCACAGAATCAGAGATTGAAATGAGCACAGATAAAGGTCCTTAAGCCAAATATGGAATAGACTAGAGCTACACCTTGCTCAACGAAATGGACTCAACACCCCATATTAAACGCCTAAGAATGTACCTGACTAGTAAGTATCTTAAAACCTATGGATTGCTATGTCTCCGAAAGAGAATCAAGCGGGTGTACAGGGGCATAAACGCAGCAGTGATAGGATTGGAGAGGTTCGGTGAGCAAATGAAGACGCTTTGAAGTCATATTGCACGGTACCCATTCCAAGGGTCTCAACTCTCCAGGTTTAAGGGATTCTTCCTTCAGCTAAAACATGCATGTGGAACCCAGAGTATGATCAACCGTGTGATCGGGAGATGTGTTCCAATATGTCTCAGTTCTCGTCCCCTGGTACTCGGGCGCAACATTCCAGATGATTTACTAACACTCTCCCGACTTGGAGAGTCAGTGCCTTTAACCTCCTGTTTGGCCCAGTTTGCAATTTCTGTGGAAGATGAACAGGAATAGGGAGAACCAATGAGAGACTAGTTGGAGGTGTCTGGACGGGCAAATTTAACTCTCATTTCCCACCAGGAAGAGGAATTAACCAAAGGCTCAGCGTGCCGTGCCGGAACCAGATTAGGGCCTGAAGCAATCCTGCGGTGTTGTGGCCAGCTCACAAGAAAGCGAGTTGAAGAAAGGAGCTCAGGGGCACTGTAATTCACAAACCTGCAGAGTTATAAATGACAGGTATCGTCCAAAAATATACTGAAGTAAGGCTGCCAAGAGGATTTGAAAGCGGGGCAGAACTGCGGGAAACCGATTTCAGGAAGTAGACTGGAATTGCATTTAAAGCATAGGAAAAGAGGCAGAACGTGGACAATGATGCACTTGGCCAAAAAGGGCGTATGCGTTTTTTCCTGAATATATTCAGGAAAAAACGCATACGCCCTTTTTGGCCAACCAAGCAAGCTTGCAAAGGAAATCTGCACTACAATGAAGTCTCACTTCCCCCCGGTCAAAAGGGCCACCTGAAATAAGTGTAAAATCCAGATAGGCAGGACAGGCCATGGGGAACTGGGAGCATTGTTATGCTGATGGGCGGGATGTAAATTGCCAACAGCCACTCTGGAGAAGTGTATGGTGTTTCCTGAAACATCTAAAAAACAATGCAACAGAGCCTAGGGCACTTCCACTTATGGTCCTATAGCTTAGGGAAATTAAATTCAAAAAGACACTGCCTCCCCAAACTTTGGGACGGCTCTGTTTACAAGAACCTCGTTTACGGTACAAGTTCAATATCGCAGAAAGCAAAAAATGAATAAAGAAGTTGTGGTACTTACGTACAATGCATTATCACTCAGCAATGAAATCTATACCTTCAGTCCCATAGCAGCATAAAGAGTGGATTCAGGTATGATGATTCTAACTGAAATAAGACACACAGAAAAAGAAACATCATAAGATATCACTAATACACGGAATGTAAACTTGGCTACACAGGAACTGAATTACTAAACAGAACAGGGTCTCAAATTTAGAAAACCAACTTATGCTTGCTTAAGGGGAATGGTGAGATGCGGTGCTCCATAGATACAGCGATTGAAATGAGCACAGATAAAGTTCCTTAAGCCAAATATGGAATAGACAAGAGCTACTCCTTGCTCAACGAAATGGACTCAAAACCCCATATTAAACGCCTAAGAATGTACCTGACTGGTAAGTATCTTAAAACTTATGGATTGCTATGTCTCCAAAAGAGAATCCAGCGTGTGTACAGGGGCATAAATGCAGCAGTCATAGGATTGGAGAGGTTTGGTGAGCAAATGAAGACCCTTTGAAGTCATATTGCATGGTACCCATTCCACGGGTCTCAACTCTCCAGGTTTAAGGGATTCTTCCTTCAGCTAAAACATGCATGTGGAACCCAGAGTATGATCAACCATGTGATCGGGAGATGTGTTCAAATATGTCTCAGTTCTCATCTCCTGGTACTCGGGTGCAACATTCCAGACGCTTTACTAACACTCTCCCGACTTGGAGAGTCAGTGCCTTTAACCTCCTGTTTGGCCCAGTTTGCAATTTCTGCGGAAGATGAACAGGAATAGGGAGAACCAATGAGAGACTAGCTGGAGGTGTCTGGACGGGCAAATTTAACTCTCATTTCCCACCAGGAAGAGGAATTAACCAAAGGCTCAGCGTGCCGTGCCGGAACCAGATTAGGGCCTGAAGCAATCCTGCGGTGTTGCGGCCAGCTCACAAGAAAGCGAGTTGAAGAAAGGAGCTCAGGGGCACTGTAATTCACAAACCTGCAGAGTTATAAATGACAGCTATCGTCCAAAAATATACTGAAGTAAGGCTGCCAAGAGGACTTGAAAGCGGGGCAGAATTGCAGGAAACCGATTTCAGGAGGTAGACTGGAATTGCATTTAAAGCATAGGAAAAGAGGCAGAACGTCCACAATGATGCACTTGGCCATAAAGGGCATAAGCGTTTTTTCCTGAATATATTCAGGAAAAAACGCATACGCCCTTTTTGGCCAACCAAGCAAGCTTGCAAAGGAAATCTGCACTACAATGAAGTCTCACTTCCCCCCGGTCAAAAGGGCCACCTGAAAAAAGTGTAAAATCCAGAAAGGCAGGACAGGCCATGGAGAACTGGGAGCCTTGTTATGCTGATGAGCAGGAAGTAAATTGCCAACAGCCACTCCGGAAAAGTGTATGGTGTTTCCTGAAACATGTAAAAAACAAAGCAACAGAGCCTAGGGCACTTCCACTTATGGTCCTATAGCTTAGGGAAATTAAAATCAAAAAGACACAGCCACCCCAAAGTTTGGGACAGCTCTGTTTACAAGAACCTCGTTTACGGTACAAGTTCAATATCGCAGAAAGTGAAAAATGGATAAAGAAATTGTGGTACTTACGTACAATTCAATATCACTCAGCAATGAAATCTATGTCATCAGGCCCGTAGCAGCATAATGAGTGGATTCAGGTATGATGATTCTAACTGAAATAAGTCACACAGAAAAAGAAACATCATAAGATATCACTAATACACGGAATATAAACTTGGCTACACAGGAACTGGATTACAAAACAGAAGAGGGTCTCAAATTTAGAAAACCAACTTATGCTTGCTTAAGGGGAAAGGTGAGTTGGGGTGCTGCACAGAATCAGAGATTGAAATGAGCACAGATAAAGGTCCTTAAGCCAAATATGGAATAGACTAGAGCTACACCTTGCTCAACGAAATGGACTCAACACCCCATATTAAACGCCTAAGAATGTACCTGACTAGTAAGTATCTTAAAACCTATGGATTGCTATGTCTCCGAAAGAGAATCAAGCGGGTGTACAGGGGCATAAACGCAGCAGTGATAGGATTGGAGAGGTTCGGTGAGCAAATGAAGACGCTTTGAAGTCATATTGCACGGTACCCATTCCAAGGGTCTCAACTCTCCAGGTTTAAGGGATTCTTCCTTCAGCTAAAACATGCATGTGGAACCCAGAGTATGATCAACCGTGTGATCGGGAGATGTGTTCCAATATGTCTCAGTTCTCGTCCCCTGGTACTCGGGCGCAACATTCCAGATGATTTACTAACACTCTCCCGACTTGGAGAGTCAGTGCCTTTAACCTCCTGTTTGGCCCAGTTTGCAATTTCTGTGGAAGATGAACAGGAATAGGGAGAACCAATGAGAGACTAGCTGGAGGTGTCTGGACGGGCAAATTTAACTCTCATTTCCCACCAGGAAGAGGAATTAACCAAAGGCTCAGCGTGCCGTGCCGGAACCAGATTAGGGCCTGAAGCAATCCTGCGGTGTTGTGGCCAGCTCACAAGAAAGCGAGTTGAAGAAAGGAGCTCAGGGGCACTGTAATTCACAAACCTGCAGAGTTATAAATGACAGGTATCGTCCAAAAATATACTGAAGTAAGGCTGCCAAGAGGATTTGAAAGCGGGGCAGAAATGCGGGAAACCGATTTCAGGAAGTAGACTGGAATTGCATTTAAAGCATAGGAAAAGAGGCAGAACGTGGACAATGATGCACTTGGCCAAAAAGGGCCTATGCGTTTTTTCCTGAATATATTCAGGAAAAAACGCATACGCCCTTTTTGGCCAACCAAGCAAGCTTGCAAAGGAAATCTGCACTACAATGAAGTCTCACTTCCCCCCGGTCAAAAGGGCCACCTGAAATAAGTGTAAAATCCAGATAGGCAGGACAGGCCATGGGGAACTGGGAGCCTTGTTATGCTGATGGGCGGGATGTAAATTGCCAACAGCCACTCTGGAGATGTGTATGGTGTTTCCTGAAACATCTAAAAAACAAAGCAACAGAGCCTAGGGCACTTCCACTTATGGTCCTATAGCTTAGGGAAATTAAAATCAAAAAGACACTGCCACCCCAAACTTTGGGACGGCTCTGTTTACAAGAACCTCGTTTACGGTACAAGTTCAATATCGCAGAAAGCAAAAAATGAATAAAGAAGTTGTGGTACTTACGAACAATGCATTATCACTCAGCAATGAAATCTATACCTTCAGTCCCATAGCAGCATAAAGAGTGGATTCAGGTATGATGATTCTAACTGAAATAAGACACACAGAAAAAGAAACATCATAAGATATCACTAATACACGGAATGTAAACTTGGCTACACAGGAACTGAATTACTAAACAGAACAGGGTCTCAAATTTAGAAAACCAACTTATGCTTGCTTAAGGGGAATGGTGAGATGCGGTGCTCCATAGATACAGCGATTGAAATGAGCACAGATAAAGTTCCTTAAGCCAAATATGGAATAGACAAGAGCTACTCCTTGCTCAACGAAATGGACTCAAAACCCCATATTAAACGCCTAAGAATGTACCTGACTGGTAAGTATCTTAAAACTTATGGATTGCTATGTCTCCAAAAGAGAATCCAGCGTGTGTACAGGGGCATAAATGCAGCAGTCATAGGATTGGAGAGGTTTGGTGAGCAAATGAAGACCCTTTGAAGTCATATTGCATGGTACCCATTCCACGGGTCTCAACTCTCCAGGTTTAAGGGATTCTTCCTTCAGCTAAAACATGCATGTGGAACCCAGAGTATGATCAACCATGTGATCGGGAGATGTGTTCAAATATGTCTCAGTTCTCATCTCCTGGTACTCGGGTGCAACATTCCAGACGCTTTACTAACACTCTCCCGACTTGGAGAGTCAGTGCCTTTAACCTCCTGTTTGGCCCAGTTTGCAATTTCTGCGGAAGATGAACAGGAATAGGGAGAACCAATGAGAGACTAGCTGGAGGTGTCTGGACGGGCAAATTTAACTCTCATTTCCCACCAGGAAGAGGAATTAACCAAAGGCTCAGCGTGCCGTGCCGCAACCAGATTAGGGCCTGAAGCAATCCTGCGGTGTTGCGGCCAGCTCACAAGAAAGCGAGTTGAAGAAAGGAGCTCAGGGGCACTGTAATTCACAAACCTGCAGAGTTATAAATGACAGCTATCGTCCAAAAATATACTGAAGTAAGGCTGCCAAGAGGACTTGAAAGCGGGGCAGAATTGCAGGAAACCGATTTCAGGAGGTAGACTGGAATTGCATTTAAAGCATAGGAAAAGAGGCAGAACGTCCACAATGATGCACTTGGCCATAAAGGGCATAAGCGTTTTTTCCTGAATATATTCAGGAAAAAACGCATACGCCCTTTTTGGCCAACCAAGCAAGCTTGCAAAGGAAATCTGCACTACAATGAAGTCTCACTTCCCCCCGGTCAAAAGGGCCACCTGAAAAAAGTGTAAAATCCAGAAAGGCAGGACAGGCCATGGAGAACTGGGAGCCTTGTTATGCTGATGAGCAGGATGTAAATTGCCAACAGCCACTCCGGAAAAGTGTATGGTGTTTCCTGAAACATGTAAAAAACAAAGCAACAGAGCCTAGGGCACTTCCACTTATGGTCCTATAGCTTAGGGAAATTAAAATCAAAAAGACACAGCCACCCCAAAGTTTGGGACGGCTCTGTTTACAAGAACCTCGTTTACGGTACAAGTTCAATATCGCAGAAAGTGAAAAATGGATAAAGAAATTGTGGTACTTACGTACAATTCAATATCACTCAGCAATGAAATCTATGTCATCAGGCCCGTAGCAGCATAATGAGTGGATTCAGGTATGATGATTCTAACTGAAATAAGTCACACAGAAAAAGAAACATCATAAGATATCACTAATACACGGAATATAAACTTGGCTACACAGGAACTGGATTACAAAACAGAAGAGGGTCTCAAATTTAGAAAACCAACTTATGCTTGCTTAAGGGGAAAGGTGAGTTGGGGTGCTGCACAGAATCAGAGATTGAAATGAGCACAGATAAAGGTCCTTAAGCCAAATATGGAATAGACTAGAGCTACACCTTGCTCAACGAAATGGACTCAACACCCCATATTAAACGCCTAAGAATGTACCTGACTAGTAAGTATCTTAAAACCTATGGATTGCTATGTCTCCGAAAGAGAATCAAGCGGGTGTACAGGGGCATAAACGCAGCAGTGATAGGATTGGAGAGGTTCGGTGAGCAAATGAAGACGCTTTGAAGTCATATTGCACGGTACCCATTCCAAGGGTCTCAACTCTCCAGGTTTAAGGGATTCTTCCTTCAGCTAAAACATGCATGTGGAACCCAGAGTATGATCAACCGTGTGATCGGGAGATGTGTTCCAATATGTCTCAGTTCTCGTCCCCTGGTACTCGGGCGCAACATTCCAGATGATTTACTAACACTCTCCCGACTTGGAGAGTCAGTGCCTTTAACCTCCTGTTTGGCCCAGTTTGCAATTTCTGTGGAAGATGAACAGGAATAGGGAGAACCAATGAGAGACTAGCTGGAGGTGTCTGGACGGGCAAATTTAACTCTCATTTCCCACCAGGAAGAGGAATTAACCAAAGGCTCAGCGTGCCGTGCCGGAACCAGATTAGGGCCTGAAGCAATCCTGCGGTGTTGCGCCCAGCTCACAAGAAAGCGAGTTGAAGAAAGGAGCTCAGGGGCACTGTAATTCACAAACCTGCAGAGTTATAAATGACAGCTATCGTCCAAAAATATACTGAAGTAAGGCTGCCAAGAGGATTTGAAAGCGGGGCAGAACTGCGGGAAACCGATTTCAGGAAGTAGACTGGAATTGCATTTAAAGCATAGGAAAAGAGGCAGAACGTGGACAATGATGCACTTGGCCAAAAAGGGCCTATGAGTTTTTTCCTGAATATATTCAGGAAAAAACGCATACGCCCTTTTTGGCCAACCAAGCAAGCTTGCAAAGGAAATCTGCACTACAATGAAGTCTCACTTCCCCCCGGTCAAAAGGGCCACCTGAAATAAGTGTAAAATCCAGATAGGCAGGACAGGCCATGGGGAACTGGGAGCCTTGTTATGCTGATGGGCGGGATGTAAATTGCCAACAGCCACTCTGGAGAAGTGTATGGTGTTTCCTGAAACATCTAAAAAACAAAGCAACAGAGCCTAGGGCACTTCCACTTATGGTCCTATAGCTTAGGGAAATTAAAATCAAAAAGACACTGCCACCCCAAACTTTGGGACGGCTCTGTTTACAAGAACCTCGTTTATGGTACAAGTTCAATATCGCAGAAAGCAAAAAATGAATAAAGAAGTTGTGGTACTTACGAACAATGCATTATCACTCAGCAATGAAATCTATACCTTCAGTCCCATAGCAGCATAAAGAGTGGATTCAGGTATGATGATTCTAACTGAAATAAGACACACAGAAAAAGAAACATCATAAGATATCACTAATACACGGAATGTAAACTTGGCTACACAGGAACTGAATTACTAAACAGAACAGGGTCTCAAATTTAGAAAACCAACTTATGCTTGCTTAAGGGGAATGGTGAGATGCGGTGCTCCATAGATACAGCGATTGAAATGAGCACAGATAAAGTTCCTTAAGCCAAATATGGAATAGACAAGAGCTACTCCTTGCTCAACGAAATGGACTCAAAACCCCATATTAAACGCCTAAGAATGTACCTGACTGGTAAGTATCTTAAAACTTATGGATTGCTATGTCTCCAAAAGAGAATCCAGCGTGTGTACAGGGGCATAAATGCAGCAGTCATAGGATTGGAGAGGTTTGGTGAGCAAATGAAGACCCTTTGAAGTCATATTGCATGGTACCCATTCCACGGGTCTCAACTCTCCAGGTTTAAGGGATTCTTCCTTCAGCTAAAACATGCATGTGGAACCCAGAGTATGATCAACCATGTGATCGGGAGATGTGTTCAAATATGTCTCAGTTCTCATCTCCTGGTACTCGGGTGCAACATTCCAGACGCTTTACTAACACTCTCCCGACTTGGAGAGTCAGTGCCTTTAACCTCCTGTTTGGCCCAGTTTGCAATTTCTGCGGAAGATGAACAGGAATAGGGAGAACCAATGAGAGACTAGCTGGAGGTGTCTGGACGGGCAAATTTAACTCTCATTTCCCACCAGGAAGAGGAATTAACCAAAGGCTCAGCGTGCCGTGCCGGAACCAGATTAGGGCCTGAAGCAATCCTGCGGTGTTGCGGCCAGCTCACAAGAAAGCGAGTTGAAGAAAGGAGCTCAGGGGCACTGTAATTCACAAACCTGCAGAGTTATAAATGACAGCTATCGTCCAAAAATATACTGAAGTAAGGCTGCCAAGAGGACTTGAAAGCGGGGCAGAATTGCAGGAAACCGATTTCAGGAGGTAGACTGGAATTGCATTTAAAGCATAGGAAAAGAGGCAGAACGTCCACAATGATGCACTTGGCCATAAAGGGCATAAGCGTTTTTTCCTGAATATATTCAGGAAAAAACGCATACGCCCTTTTTGGCCAACCAAGCAAGCTTGCAAAGGAAATCTGCACTACAATGAAGTCTCACTTCCCCCCGGTCAAAAGGGCCACCTGAAAAAAGTGTAAAATCCAGAAAGGCAGGACAGGCCATGGAGAACTGAGAGCCTTGTTATGCTGATGAGCAGGATGTAAATTGCCAACAGCCACTCCGGAAAAGTGTATGATGTTTCCTGAAACATGTAAAAAACAAAGCAACAGAGCCTAGGGCACTTCCACTTATGGTCCTATAGCTTAGGGAAATTAAAATCAAAAAGACACAGCCACCCCAAAGTTTGGGACGGCTCTGTTTACAAGAACCTCGTTTACGGTACAAGTTCAATATCGCAGAAAGTGAAAAATGGATAAAGAAATTGTGGTACTTACGTACAATTCAATATCACTCAGCAATGAAATCTATGTCATCAGGCCCGTAGCAGCATAATGAGTGGATTCAGGTATGATGATTCTAACTGAAATAAGTCACACAGAAAAAGAAACATCATAAGATATCACTAATACACGGAATATAAACTTGGCTACACAGGAACTGGATTACAAAACAGAAGAGGGTCTCAAATTTAGAAAACCAACTTATGCTTGCTTAAGGGGAAAGGTGAGTTGGGGTGCTGCACAGAATCAGAGATTGAAATGAGCACAGATAAAGGTCCTTAAGCCAAATATGGAATAGACTAGAGCTACACCTTGCTCAACGAAATGGACTCAACACCCCATATTAAACGCCTAAGAATGTACCTGACTAGTAAGTATCTTAAAACCTATGGATTGCTATGTCTCCGAAAGAGAATCAAGCGGGTGTACAGGGGCATAAACGCAGCAGTGATAGGATTGGAGAGGTTCGGTGAGCAAATGAAGACGCTTTGAAGTCATATTGCACGGTACCCATTCCAAGGGTCTCAACTCTCCAGGTTTAAGGGATTCTTCCTTCAGCTAAAACATGCATGTGGAACCCAGAGTATGATCAACCGTGTGATCGGGAGATGTGTTCCAATATGTCTCAGTTCTCGTCCCCTGGTACTCGGGCGCAACATTCCAGATGATTTACTAACACTCTCCCGACTTGGAGAGTCAGTGCCTTTAACCTCCTGTTTGGCCCAGTTTGCAATTTCTGTGGAAGATGAACAGGAATAGGGAGAACCAATGAGAGACTAGCTGGAGGTGTCTGGACGGGCAAATTTAACTCTCATTTCCCACCAGGAAGAGGAATTAACCAAAGGCTCAGCGTGCCGTGCCGGAACCAGATTAGGGCCTGAAGCAATCCTGCGCTGTTGCGCCCAGCTCACAAGAAAGCGAGTTGAAGAAAGGAGCTCAGGGGCACTGTAATTCACAAACCTGCAGAGTTATAAATGACAGGTATCGTCCAAAAATATACTGAAGTAAGGCTGCCAAGAGGATTTGAAAGCGGGGCAGAACTGCGGGAAACCGATTTCAGGAAGTAGACTGGAATTGCATTTAAAGCATAGGAAAAGAGGCAGAACGTGGACAATGATGCACTTGGCCAAAAAGGGCCTATGCGTTTTTTCCTGAATATATTCAGGAAAAAACGCATACGCCCTTTTTGGCCAACCAAGCAAGCTTGCAAAGGAAATCTGCACTACAATGAAGTCTCACTTCCCCCCGGTCAAAAGGGCCACCTGAAATAAGTGTAAAATCCAGATAGGCAGGACAGGCCATGGGGAACTGGGAGCCTTGTTATGCTGATGGGCGGGATGTAAATTGCCAACAGCCACTCTGGAGAAATGTATGGTGTTTCCTGAAACATCTAAAAAACAAAGCAACAGAGCCTAGGGCACTTCCACTTATGGTCCTATAGCTTAGGGAAATTAAAATCAAAAAGACACTGCCACCCCAAACTTTGGGACGGCTCTGTTTACAAGAACCTCGTTTACGGTACAAGTTCAATATCGCAGAAAGCAAAAAATGAATAAAGAAGTTGTGGTACTTACGAACAATGCATTATCACTCAGCAATGAAATCTATACCTTCAGTCCCATAGCAGCATAAAGAGTGGATTCAGGTATGATGATTCTAACTGAAATAAGACACACAGAAAAAGAAACATCATAAGATATCACTAATACACGGAATGTAAACTTGGCTACACAGGAACTGAATTACTAAACAGAACAGGGTCTCAAATTTAGAAAACCAACTTATGCTTGCTTAAGGGGAATGGTGAGATGCGGTGCTCCATAGATACAGCGATTGAAATGAGCACAGATAAAGTTCCTTAAGCCAAATATGGAATAGACAAGAGCTACTCCTTGCTCAACGAAATGGACTCAAAACCCCATATTAAACGCCTAAGAATGTACCTGACTGGTAAGTATCTTAAAACTTATGGATTGCTATGTCTCCAAAAGAGAATCCAGCGTGTGTACAGGGGCATAAATGCAGCAGTCATAGGATTGGAGAGGTTTGGTGAGCAAATGAAGACCCTTTGAAGTCATATTGCATGGTACCCATTCCACGGGTCTCAACTCTCCAGGTTTAAGGGATTCTTCCTTCAGCTAAAACATGCATGTGGAACCCAGAGTATGATCAACCATGTGATCGGGAGATGTGTTCAAATATGTCTCAGTTCTCATCTCCTGGTACTCGGGTGCAACATTCCAGACGCTTTACTAACACTCTCCCGACTTGGAGAGTCAGTGCCTTTAACCTCCTGTTTGGCCCAGTTTGCAATTTCTGCGGAAGATGAACAGGAATAGGGAGAACCAATGAGAGACTAGCTGGAGGTGTCTGGACGGGCAAATTTAACTCTCATTTCCCAACAGGAAGAGGAATTAACCAAAGGCTCAGCGTGCCGTGCCGGAACCAGATTAGGGCCTGAAGCAATCCTGCGGTGTTGCGGCCAGCTCACAAGAAAGCGAGTTGAAGAAAGGAGCTCAGGGGCACTGTAATTCACAAACCTGCAGAGTTATAAATGACAGCTATCGTCCAAAAATATACTGAAGTAAGGCTGCCAAGAGGACTTGAAAGCGGGGCAGAATTGCAGGAAACCGATTTCAGGAGGTAGACTGGAATTGCATTTAAAGCATAGGAAAAGAGGCAGAACGTCCACAATGATGCACTTGGCCATAAAGGGCATAAGCGTTTTTTCCTGAATATATTCAGGAAAAAACGCATACGCCCTTTTTGGCCAACCAAGCAAGCTTGCAAAGGAAATCTGCACTACAATGAAGTCTCACTTCCCCCCGGTCAAAAGGGCCACCTGAAAAAAGTGTAAAATCCAGAAAGGCAGGACAGGCCATGGAGAACTGGGAGCCTTGTTATGCTGATGAGCAGGATGTAAATTGCCAACAGCCACTCAGGAAAAGTGTATGGTGTTTCCTGAAACATGTAAAAAACAAAGCAACAGAGCCTAGGGCACTTCCACTTATGGTCCTATAGCTTAGGGAAATTAAAATCAAAAAGACACAGCCACCCCAAAGTTTGGGACGGCTCTGTTTACAAGAACCTCGTTTACGGTACAAGTTCAATATCGCAGAAAGTGAAAAATGGATAAAGAAATTGTGGTACTTACGTACAATTCAATATCACTCAGCAATGAAATCTATGTCATCAGGCCCGTAGCAGCATAATGAGTGGATTCAGGTATGATGATTCTAACTGAAATAAGTCACACAGAAAAAGAAACATCATAAGATATCACTAATACACGGAATATAAACTTGGCTACACAGGAACTGGATTACAAAACAGAAGAGGGTCTCAAATTTAGAAAACCAACTTATGCTTGCTTAAGGGGAAAGGTGAGTTGGGGTGCTGCACAGAATCAGAGATTGAAATGAGCACAGATAAAGGTCCTTAAGCCAAATATGGAATAGACTAGAGCTACACCTTGCTCAACGAAATGGACTCAACACCCCATATTAAACGCCTAAGAATGTACCTGACTAGTAAGTATCTTAAAACCTATGGATTGCTATGTCTCCGAAAGAGAATCAAGCGGGTGTACAGGGGCATAAACGCAGCAGTGATAGGATTGGAGAGGTTCGGTGAGCAAATGAAGACGCTTTGAAGTCATATTGCACGGTACCCATTCCAAGGGTCTCAACTCTCCAGGTTTAAGGGATTCTTCCTTCAGCTAAAACATGCATGTGGAACCCAGAGTATGATCAACCGTGTGATCGGGAGATGTGTTCCAATATGTCTCAGTTCTCGTCCCCTGGTACTCGGGCGCAACATTCCAGATGATTTACTAACACTCTCCCGACTTGGAGAGTCAGTGCCTTTAACCTCCTGTTTGGCCCAGTTTGCAATTTCTGTGGAAGATGAACAGGAATAGGGAGAACCAATGAGAGACTAGCTGGAGGTGTCTGGACGGGCAAATTTAACTCTCATTTCCCACCAGGAAGAGGAATTAACCAAAGGATCAGCGTGCCGTGCCGGAACCAGATTAGGGCCTGAAGCAATCCTGCGGTGTTGCGCCCAGCTCACAAGAAAGCGAGTTGAAGAAAGGAGCTCAGGGGCACTGTAATTCACAAACCTGCAGAGTTATAAATGACAGGTATCGTCCAAAAATATACTGAAGTAAGGCTGCCAAGAGGATTTGAAAGCGGGGCAGAACTGCGGGAAACCGATTTCAGGAAGTAGACTGGAATTGCATTTAAAGCATAGGAAAAGAGGCAGAACGTGGACAATGATGCACTTGGCCAAAAAGGGCCTATGAGTTTTTTCCTGAATATATTCAGGAAAAAACGCATACGCCCTTTTTGGCCAACCAAGCAAGCTTGCAAAGGAAATCTGCACTACAATGAAGTCTCACTTCCCCCCGGTCAAAAGGGCCACCTGAAATAAGTGTAAAATCCAGATAGGCAGGACTGGCCATGGGGAACTGGGAGCCTTGTTATGCTGATGGGCGGGATGTAAATTGCCAACAGCCACTCTGGAGAAGTGTATGGTGTTTCCTGAAACATCTAAAAAACAAAGCAACAGAGCCTAGGGCACTTCCACTTATGGTCCTATAGCTTAGGGAAATTAAAATCAAAAAGACACTGCCACCCCAAACTTTGGGACGGCTCTGTTTACAAGAACCTCGTTTATGGTACAAGTTCAATATCGCAGAAAGCAAAAAATGAATAAAGAAGTTGTGGTACTTACGAACAATGCATTATCACTCAGCAATGAAATCTATACCTTCAGTCCCATAGCAGCATAAAGAGTGGATTCAGGTATGATGATTCTAACTGAAATAAGACACACAGAAAAAGAAACATCATAAGATATCACTAATACACGGAATGTAAACTTGGCTACACAGGAACTGAATTACTAAACAGAACAGGGTCTCAAATTTAGAAAACCAACTTATGCTTGCTTAAGGGGAATGGTGAGATGCGGTGCTCCATAGATACAGCGATTGAAATGAGCACAGATAAAGTTCCTTAAGCCAAATATGGAATAGACAAGAGCTACTCCTTGCTCAACGAAATGGACTCAAAACCCCATATTAAATGCCTAAGAATGTACCTGACTGGTAAGTATCTTAAAACTTATGGATTGCTATGTCTCCAAAAGAGAATCCAGCGTGTGTACAGGGGCATAAATGCAGCAGTCATAGGATTGGAGAGGTTTGGTGAGCAAATGAAGATCCTTTGAAGTCATATTGCATGGTACCCATTCCACGGGTCTCAACTCTCCAGGTTTAAGGGATTCTTCCTTCAGCTAAAACATGCATGTGGAACCCAGAGTATGATCAACCATGTGATCGGGAGATGTGTTCAAATATGTCTCAGTTCTCATCTCCTGGTACTCGGGTGCAACATTCCAGACGCTTTACTAACACTCTCCCGACTTGGAGAGTCAGTGCCTTTAACCTCCTGTTTGGCCCAGTTTGCAATTTCTGCGGAAGATGAACAGGAATAGGGAGAACCAATGAGAGACTAGCTGGAGGTGTCTGGACGGGCAAATTTAACTCTCATTTCCCAACAGGAAGAGGAATTAACCAAAGGCTCAGCGTGCCGTGCCGGAACCAGATTAGGGCCTGAAGCAATCCTGCGGTGTTGCGGCCAGCTCACAAGAAAGCGAGTTGAAGAAAGGAGCTCAGGGGCACTGTAATTCACAAACCTGCAGAGTTATAAATGACAGCTATCGTCCAAAAATATACTGAAGTAAGGCTGCCAAGAGGACTTGAAAGCGGGGCAGAATTGCAGGAAACCGATTTCAGGAGGTAGACTGGAATTGCATTTAAAGCATAGGAAAAGAGGCAGAACGTCCACAATGATGCACTTGGCCATAAAGGGCATAAGCGTTTTTTCCTGAATATATTCAGGAAAAAACGCATACGCCCTTTTTGGCCAACCAAGCAAGCTTGCAAAGGAAATCTGCACTACAATGAAGTCTCACTTCCCCCCGGTCAAAAGGGCCACCTGAAAAAAGTGTAAAATCCAGAAAGGCAGGACAGGCCATGGAGAACTGAGAGCCTTGTTATGCTGATGAGCAGGATGTAAATTGCCAACAGCCACTCCGGAAAAGTGTATGGTGTTTCCTGAAACATGTAAAAAACAAAGCAACAGAGCCTAGGGCACTTCCACTTATGGTCCTATAGCTTAGGGAAATGAAAATCAAAAAGACACAGCCACCCCAAAGTTTGGGACGGCTCTGTTTACAAGAACCTCGTTTACGGTACAAGTTCAATATCGCAGAAAGTGAAAAATGGATAAAGAAATTGTGGTACTTACGTACAATTCAATATCACTCAGCAATGAAATCTATGTCATCAGGCCCGTAGCAGCATAATGAGTGGATTCAGGTATGATGATTCTAACTGAAATAAGTCACACAGAAAAAGAAACATCATAAGATATCACTAATACACGGAATATAAACTTGGCTACACAGGAACTGGATTACAAAACAGAAGAGGGTCTCAAATTTAGAAAACCAACTTATGCTTGCTTAAGGGGAAAGGTGAGTTGGGGTGCTGCACAGAATCAGAGATTGAAATGAGCACAGATAAAGGTCCTTAAGCCAAATATGGAATAGACTAGAGCTACACCTTGCTCAACGAAATGGACTCAACACCCCATATTAAACGCCTAAGAATGTACCTGACTAGTAAGTATCTTAAAACCTATGGATTGCTATGTCTCCGAAAGAGAATCAAGCGGGTGTACAGGGGCATAAACGCAGCAGTGATAGGATTGGAGAGGTTCGGTGAGCAAATGAAGATGCTTTGAAGTCATATTGCACGGTACCCATTCCAAGGGTCTCAACTCTCCAGGTTTAAGGGATTCTTCCTTCAGCTAAAACATGCATGTGGAACCCAGAGTATGATCAACCGTGTGATCGGGAGATGTGTTCCAATATGTCTCAGTTCTCGTCCCCTGGTACTCGGGCGCAACATTCCAGATGATTTACTAACACTCTCCCAACTTGGAGAGTCAGTGCCTTTAACCTCCTGTTTGGCCCAGTTTGCAATTTCTGTGGAAGATGAACAGGAATAGGGAGAACCAATGAGAGACTAGCTGGAGGTGTCTGGACGGGCAAATTTAACTCTCATTTCCCACCAGGAAGAGGAATTAACCAAAGGATCAGCGTGCCGTGCCGGAACCAGATTAGGGCCTGAAGCAATCCTGCGGTGTTGCGCCCAGCTCACAAGAAAGCGAGTTGAAGAAAGGAGCTCAGGGGCACTGTAATTCACAAACCTGCAGAGTTATAAATGACAGGTATCGTCCAAAAATATACTGAAGTAAGGCTGCCAAGAGGATTTGAAAGCGGGGCAGAACTGCGGGAAACCGATTTCAGGAAGTAGACTGGAATTGCATTTAAAGCATAGGAAAAGAGGCAGAACGTGGACAATGATGCACTTGGCCAAAAAGGGCCTATGAGTTTTTTCCTGAATATATTCAGGAAAAAACGCATACGCCCTTTTTGGCCAACCAAGCAAGCTTGCAAAGGAAATCTGCACTACAATGAAGTCTCACTTCCCCCCGGTCAAAAGGGCCACCTGAAATAAGTGTAAAATCCAGATAGGCAGGACAGGCCATGGGGAACTGGGAGCCTTGTTATGCTGATGGGCGGGATGTAAATTGCCAACAGCCACTCTGGAGAAGTGTATGGTGTTTCCTGAAACATCTAAAAAACAAAGCAACAGAGCCTAGGGCACTTCCACTTATGGTCCTATAGCTTAGGGAAATTAAAATCAAAAAGACACTGCCACCCCAAACTTTGGGACGGCTCTGTTTACAAGAACCTCGTTTACGGTACAAGTTCAATATCGCAGAAAGCAAAAAATGAATAAAGAAGTTGTGGTACTTACGAACAATGCATTATCACTCAGCAATGAAATCTATACCTTCAGTCCCATAGCAGCATAAAGAGTGGATTCAGGTATGATGATTCTAACTGAAATAAGACACACAGAAAAAGAAACATCATAAGATATCACTAATACACGGAATGTAAACTTGGCTACACAGGAACTGAATTACTAAACAGAACAGGGTCTCAAATTTAGAAAACCAACTTATGCTTGCTTAAGGGGAATGGTGAGATGCGGTGCTCCATAGATACAGCGATTGAAATGAGCACAGATAAAGTTCCTTAAGCCAAATATGGAATAGACAAGAGCTACTCCTTGCTCAATGAAATGGACTCAACACCCCATATTAAACGCCTAAGAATGTACCTGACTAGTAAGTATCTTAAAACCTATGGATTGCTATGTCTCCGAAAGAGAATCAAGCGGCTGTTCAGGGGCATAAACGCAGCAGTGATAGGATTGGAGAGGTTCGGTGAGCAAATGAAGACGCTTTGAAGTCATATTGCATGGTACCCATTCCAAGGGTCTCAACTCTCCAGGTTTAAGGGATTCTTCCTTCAGCTAAAACATGCATGTGGAACCCAGAGTATGATCAACCGTGTGATCGGGAGATGTGTTCAAATATGTCTCAGTTCTCGTCCCCTGGTACTCCGGCGCAACATTCCAGATGCTTTACTAACACTCTCCCGACTTGGAGAGTCAGTGCCTTTAACCTCCTGTTTGGCCCAGTTTGCAATTTCTGCGGAAGATGTACAGGAATAGGGAGAACCAATGAGAGACTAGCTGGAGGTGTCTGGACGGGCAAATTTAACTCTCATTTCCCACCAGGAAGAGGAATTAACCAAAGGCTCAGCGTGTCGTGCCGGAACCAGATTAGGGCCTGAAGCAATCCTGCGGTGTTGCGGCCAGCTCACAAGAAAGCGAGTTGAAGAAAGGAGCTCAGGGGCACTGTAATTCACAAACTTGCAGAGTTATAAATGACAGCTATCGTCCAAAAATATACTGAAGTAAGCCTGCCAAGAGGACTTGAAAGCGGGGCAGAATTGCAGGAAACCGATTTCAGGAGGTAGACTGGAATTGCATTTAAAGCATAGGAAAAGAGGCAGAACGTCCACAATGATGCACTTGGCCAAAAAGGGCGTATGCGTTTTTTCCTGAATATATTCAGGAAAAAACGCATACGCCCTTTTTGGCCAACCAAGCAAGCTTGCAAAGGAAATCTGCACTACAATGAAGTCTCAATTCCCCCCGGTCAAAAGGGCCACCTGAAAAAAGTGTAAAATCCAGAAAGGCAGGACAGGCCATGGAGAACTGGGAGCCTTGTTATGCTGATGGGCGGGATGTAAATTGCCAACAGCCACTCGGGAGAGGTGTATGGTGTTTCCTGAAACATCTAGAAAACAAAGCAACAGAGCCTAGGGCACTTCCACTTATGGTCCTATAGCTTAGGGAAATTAAAATCAAAAAGACACAGCCACGCGAAAGTTTGGGACGGCTCTGTTTACAAGAACCTCATTTACGGTACAAGTTCAATATCGCAGAAAGTGAAAAATGGATAAAGAAGTTGTGGTACTTACGTACAATGCAATATCACTCAGCAATGAAATCTATGTCATCAGGCCCATAGCAGCATAATGAGTGGATTCAGGTATGATGATTCTAACTGAAATAAGTCACACAGAAAAAGAAACATCATAAGATATCACTAATACACGGAATATAAACTTGGCTACACAGGAACTGGATTACAAAACAGAACAGGGTCTCAAATTTAGAAAACCAACTTATGCTTGCTTAAGGGGAAAGGTGAGTTGGGGTGCTGCATAAAACCAGAGATTGAAATGAGCACAGATAAAGTTCCTTAAGCCAAATATGGAATAGACAAGAACTACTCCTTGCTCAACGAAATGGACTCAACACCCCATATTAAATGCCTAAGAATGTACCTGACTAGTAAGTATCTTAAAACCTATGGATTGCTATGTCTCTGAAAGAAAATCAAGCGTGTGTACAGGGGCATAAACGCAGCAGTGATAGGATTGGAGAGGTTCGGTGAGCAAATGAAGACCCTTTGAAGTCATATTGCATGGGACCCATTCCACGGGTCTCAACTCTCCAGGTTTAAGGGATTCTTCCTTCAGCTAAAACATGCACGTGGAACCCAGAGTATGATCAACCGTGTGATCGGGAGACGTGTTCCAATATGTCTCAGTTCTCGTCCCCTGGTACTCGGGTGCAACATTCCAGATGCTTTACTAACACACTCCCGACTTGGAGAGTCAGTGCCTTTAACCTCCTGTTTGGCCCAGTTTGCAATTTCTGCGGAAGATGTACAGGAATAGGGAGAACCAATGAGAGACTAGCTGGAGGTGTCTGGACGGGCAAATTTAACTCTCATTTCCCACCAGGAAGAAGAATTGACCAAAGGCTCAGCGTGCCGTGCCGCAACCAGATTAGGGCCTGAAGCAATCCTGCGGTGTTGCAGCCAGCTCACAAGAAAGCGAGTTGAAGAAAGGAGCTCAGGGGCACTGTAATTCACAAACCTGCAGAGTTATAAATGACAGCTATCGTCCAAAAATATACTGAAGTAAGCCTGCCAAGAGGACTTGAAAGCGGGGCAGAATTGCAGGAAACCGATTTCAGGAGGTAGACTGGAATTGCATTTAAAGCATAGGAAAAGAGGCAGAACGTCCACAATGATGCACTTGGCCAAAAAGGGCGTATGCGTTTTTTCCTGAATATATTCAGGAAAAAACGCATACGCCCTTTTTGGCCAACCAAGCAAGCTTGCAAAGGAAATCTGCACTACAATGAAGTCTCACTTCCCCCCGGTCAAAAGGGCCACCTGAAAAAAGTGTAAAATCCAGAAAGGCAGGACAGGCCATGGAGAACTGGGAGCCTTGTTATGCTGATGAGCAGGATGTAAATTGCCAACAGCCACACCGGAAAAGTGTATGGTGTTTCCTGAAACATGTAAAAAACAAAGCAACAGAGCCTAGGGCACTTCCACTTATGGTCCTATAGCTTAGGGAAATTAAAATCAAAAAGACACAGCCACCCCAAAGTTTGGGACGGCTCTGTTTACAAGAACCTCGTTTACGGTACAAGTTCAATATCGCAGAAAGTGAAAAATGGATAAAGAAATTGTGGTACTTACGTACAATTCAATATCACTCAGCAATGAAATCTATGTCATCAGGCCCGTAGCAGCATAATGAGTGGATTCAGGTATGATGATTCTAACTGAAATAAGTCACACAGAAAAAGAAACATCATAAGATATCACTAATACACGGAATATAAACTTGGCTACACAGGAACTGGATTACAAAACAGAAGAGGGTCTCAAATTTAGAAAACCAACTTATGCTTGCTTAAGGGGAAAGGTGAGTTGGGGTGCTGCACAGAATCAGAGATTGAAATGAGCACAGATAAAGGTCCTTAAGCCAAATATGGAATAGACTAGAGCTACACCTTGCTCAACGAAATGGACTCAACACCCCATATTAAACGCCTAAGAATGTACCTGACTAGTAAGTATCTTAAAACCTATGGATTGCTATGTCTCCGAAAGAGAATCAAGCGGGTGTACAGGGGCATAAACGCAGCAGTGATAGGATTGGAGAGGTTCGGTGAGCAAATGAAGACGCTTTGAAGTCATATTGCACGGTACCCATTCCAAGGGTCTCAACTCTCCAGGTTTAAGGGATTCTTCCTTCAGCTAAAACATGCATGTGGAACCCAGAGTATGATCAACCGTGTGATCGGGAGATGTGTTCCAATATGTCTCAGTTCTCGTCCCCTGGTACTCGGGCGCAACATTCCAGATGCTTTACTAACACTCTCCCGACTTGGAGAGTCAGTGCCTTTAACCTCCTGTTTGGCCCAGTTTGCAATTTCTGTGGAAGATGAACAGGAATAGGGAGAACCAATGAGAGACTAGCTGGAGGTGTCTGGACGGGCAAATTTAACTCTCATTTCCCACCAGGAAGAGGAATTAACCAAAGGCTCAGCGTGCCGTGCCGGAACCAGATTAGGGCCTGAAGCAATCCTGCGGTGTTGCGCCCAGCTCACAAGAAAGCGAGTTGAAGAAAGGAGCTCAGGGGCACTGTAATTCACAAACCTGCAGAGTTATAAATGACAGGTATCGTCCAAAAATATACTGAAGTAAGGCTGCCAAGAGGATTTGAAAGCGGGGCAGAACTGCGGGAAACCGATTTCAGGAAGTAGACTGGAATTGCATTTAAAGCATAGGAAAAGAGGCAGAACGTGGACAATGATGCACTTGGCCAAAAAGGGCCTATGAGTTTTTTCCTGAATATATTCAGGAAAAAACGCATACGCCCTTTTTGGCCAACCAAGCAAGCTTGCAAAGGAAATCTGCACTACAATGAAGTCTCACTTCCCCCCGGTCAAAAGGGCCACCTGAAATAAGTGTAAAATCCAGATAGGCAGGACAGGCCATGGGGAACTGGGAGCCTTGTTATGCTGATGGGCGGGATGTAAATTGCCAACAGCCACTCTGGAGAAGTGTATGGTGTTTCCTGAAACATCTAAAAAACAAAGCAACAGAGCCTAGGGCACTTCCACTTATGGTCCTATAGCTTAGGGAAATTAAAATCAAAAAGACACTGCCACCCCAAACTTTGGGACGGCTCTGTTTACAAGAACCTCGTTTACGGTACAAGTTCAATATCACAGAAAGCAAAAAATGAATAAAGAAGTTGTGGTACTTACGAACAATGCATTATCACTCAGCAATGAAATCTATACCTTCAGTCCCATAGCAGCATAAAGAGTGGATTCAGGTATGATGATTCTAACTGAAATAAGACAAACAGAAAAAGAAACATCATAAGATATCACTAATACACGGAATGTAAACTTGGCTACACAGGAACTGAATTACTAAACAGAACAGGGTCTCAAATTTAGAAAACCAACTTATGCTTGCTTAAGGGGAATGGTGAGATGCGGTGCTCCATAGATACAGCGATTGAAATGAGCACAGATAAAGTTCCTTAAGCCAAATATGGAATAGACAAGAGCTACTCCTTGCTCAATGAAATGGACTCAACACCCCATATTAAACGCCTAAGAATGTACCTGACTAGTAAGTATCTTAAAAGCTATGGATTGCTATGTCTCCGAAAGAGAATCAAGCGGCTGTACAGGGGCATAAACGCAGCAGTGATAGGATTGGAGAGGTTCGGTGAGCAAATGAAGACGCTTTGAAGTCATATTGCATGGTACCCATTCCAAGGGTCTCAACTCTCCAGGTTTAAGGGATTCTTCCTTCAGCTAAAACATGCATGTGGAACCCAGAGTATGATCAACCGTGTGATCGGGAGATGTGTTCAAATATGTCTCAGTTCTCGTCCCCTGGTACTCCGGCGCAACATTCCAGATGCTTTACTAACACTCTCCCGACTTGGAGAGTCAGTGCCTTTAACCTCCTGTTTGGCCCAGTTTGCAATTTCTGCGGAAGATGTACAGGAGTAGGGAGAACCAATGAGAGACTAGCTGGAGGTGTCTGGACGGGCAAATTTAACTCTCATTTCCCACCAGGAAGAGGAATTAACCAAAGGCTCAGCGTGTCGTGCCGGAACCAGATTAGGGCCTGAAGCAATCCTGCGGTGTTGCGGCCAGCTCACAAGAAAGCGAGTTGAAGAAAGGAGCTCAGGGGCACTGTAATTCACAAACCTGCAGAGTTATAAATGACAGCTATCGTCCAAAAATATACTGAAGTAAGGCTGCCAAGAGGACTTGAAAGCGGGGCAGAATTGCAGGAAACCGATTTCAGGAGGTAGACTGGAATTGCATTTAAAGCATAGGAAAAGAGGCAGAACGTCCACAATGATGCACTTGGCCAAAAAGGGCGTATGCGTTTTTTCCTGAATATATTCAGGAAAAAACGCATACGCCCTTTTTGGCCAACCAAGCAAGCTTGCAAAGGAAATCTGCACTACAATGAAGTCTCAATTCCCCCCGGTCAAAACGGCCATCTGAAAAAAGTGTAAAATCCAGAAAGGCAGGACAGGCCATGGAGAACTGGGAGCCTTGTTATGCTGATGGGCGGGATGTAAATTGCCAACAGCCACTCGGGAGAGGTGTATGGTGTTTCCTGAAACATCTAGAAAACAAAGCAACAGAGCCTAGGGCACTTCCACTTATGGTCCTATAGCTTAGGGAAATTAAAATCAAAAAGACACAACCACCCGAAAGTTTGGGACGGCTCTGTTTACAAGAACCTCATTTACAGTACAAGTTCAATATCGCAGAAAGTGAAAAATGGATAAAGAAGTTGTGGTACTTACGTACAATGCAATATCACTCAGCAATGAAATCTATGTCATCAGGCCCATAGCAGCATAATGAGTGGATTCAGGTATGATGATTCTAACTGAAATAAGTCACACAGAAAAAGAAACATCATAAGATATCACTAATACACGGAATATAAACTTGGCTACACAGGAACTGGATTACAAAACAGAACAGGGTCTCAAATTTAGAAAACCAACTTATGCTTGCTTAAGGGGAAAGGTGAGTTGGGGTGCTGCATAAAACCAGAGATTGAAATGAGCACAGATAAAGTTCCTTAAGCCAAATATGGAATAGACAAGAACTACTCCTTGCTCAACCAAATGGACTCAACACCCCATATTAAACGCCTAAGAATGTACCTGACTAGTAAGTATCTTAAAACCTATGGATTGCTATGTCTCTGAAAGAAAATCAAGCGTGTGTACAGGGGCATAAACGCAGCAGTGATAGGATTGGAGAGGTTCGGTGAGCAAATGAAGACCCTTTGAAGTCATATTGCATGGGACCCATTCCACGGGTCTCAACTCTCCAGGTTTAAGGGATTCTTCCTTCAGCTAAAACATGCACGTGGAACCCAGAGTATGATCAACCGTGTGATCGGGAGACGTGTTCCAATATGTCTCAGTTCTCGTCCCCCGGTACTCGGGTGCAACATTCCAGATGCTTTACTAACACTCTCCCGACTTGGAGAGTCAGTGCCTTTAACCTCCTGTTTGGCCCAGTTTGCAATTTCTGCGGAAGATGTACAGGAATAGGGAGAACCAATGAGAGACTAGCTGGAGGTGTCTGGACGGGCAAATTTAACTCTCATTTCCCACCAGGAAGAAGAATTGACCAAAGGCTCAGCGTGCCGTGCCGGAACCAGATTAGGGCCTGAAGCAATCCTGCGGTGTTGCAGCCAGCTCACAAGAAAGCGAGTTGAAGAAAGGAGCTCAGGGGCACTGTAATTCACAAACCTGCAGAGTTATAAATGACAGCTATCGTCCAAAAATATACTGAAGTAAGGCTGCCAAGAGGACTTGAAAGCGGGGCAGAATTGCAGGAAACCGATTTCAGGAGGTAGACTGGAATTGCATTTAAAGCATAGGAAAAGAGGCAGAACGTCCACAATGATGCACTTGGCCAAAAAGGGCGTATGCGTTTTTTCCTGAATATATTCAGGAAAAAACGCATACGCCCTTTTTGGCCAACCAAGCAAGCTTGCAAAGGAAATCTGCACTACAATGAAGTCTCACTTCCCCCCGGTCAAAAGGGTCACCTGAAAAAAGTGTAAAATCCAGAAAGGCAGGACAGGCCATGGAGAACTGGGAGCCTTGTTATGCTGATGGGCGGGATGTAAATTGCCAACAGCCACTCGGGAGAGGTGTATGGTGTTTCCTGAAACATCTAAAAAACAAAGCAACAGAGCCTAGGGCACTTCCACTTATGGTCCTATAGCTTAGGGAAATTAAAATAAAAAAGACACAGCCACGCGAAAGTTTGGGACGGCTCTGTTTACAAGAACCTCATTTACGGTACAAGTTCAATATCGCAGAAAGTGAAAAATGGATAAAGAAGTTGTGGTACTTACGTACAATGCAATATCACTCAGCAATGAAATCTATGTCATCAGGCCCATAGCAGCATAATGAGTGGATTCAGGTATGATGATTCTAACTGAAATAAGTCACACAGAAAAAGAAACATCATAAGATACCACTAATACACGGAATGTAAACTTGGCTACACAGGAACTGGATTACAAAACAGAACAGTGTCTCAAATTTAGAAAACCAACTTATGCTTGCTTAAGGGGAAAGGTGAGTTGGGGTGCTGCATAAAACCAGAGACTGAAATGAGCACAGATAAAATTTCTTAAGCCAAATATGGAATAGACAAGAACTACTCCTTGCTCAACGAAATGGACTCAACACACCATATTAAACGCCTAAGAATGTACCTGACTAGTAAGTATCTTAAAACCTATGGATTGCTATGTCTCTGAAAGAAAATCAAGCGTGTGTACAGGGGCATAAACGCAGCAGTGATAGGATTGGAGAGGTTCGGTGAGCAAATGAAGACCCTTTGAAGTCATATTTCATGGGACCCATTCCACGGGTCTCAACTCTCCAGGTTTAAGGGATTCTTCCTTCAGCTAAAACATGCACGTGGAACCCAGAGTATGATCAACCGTGTGATCGGGAGACGTGTTCCAATATGTCTCAGTTCTCGTCCCCTGGTACTCGGGTGCAACATTCCAGATGCTTTACTAACACTCTCCCGACTTGGAGAGTCAGTGCCTTTAACCTCCTGTTTGGCCCAGTTTGCAATTTCTGCGGAAGATGTACAGGAATAGGGAGAACCAATGAGAGACTAGCTGGAGGTGTCTGGACGGGCAAATTTAACTCTCATTTCCCACCAGGAAGAAGAATTGACCAAAGGCTCAGCATGCCGTGCCGGAACCAGATTAGGGCCTGAAGCAATCCTGCGGTGTTGCGGCCAGCTCACAAGAAAGCGAGTTGAAGAAAGGAGCTCAGGGGCACTGTAATTCACAAAACTGCAGAGTTATAAATGACAGCTATCGTCCAAAAATATACTGAAGTAAGGCTGCCAAGAGGACTTGAAAGCGGGGCAGAATTGCAGGAAACCGATTTCAGGAGGTAGACTGGAATTGCATTTAAAGCATAGGAAAAGAGGCAGAACGTCCACAATGATGCACTTGGCCAAAAAGGGCGTATGCGTTTTTTCCTGAATATATTCAGGAAAAAACGCATACGCCCTTTTTGGCCAACCAAGCAAGCTTGCAAAGGAAATCTGCACTACAATGAAGTCTCACTTCCCCCCAGTCAAAAGGGTCACCTGAAAAAAGTGTAAAATCCAGAAAGGCAGGACAGGCCATGGAGAACTGGGAGCCTTGTTATGCTGATGGGCGGGATGTAAATTGCCAACAGCCACTCGGGAGAGGTGTATGGTGTTTCCTGAAACATCTAAAAAACAAAGCAACAGAGCCTAGGGCACTTCCACTTATGGTCCTATAGCTTAGGGAAATTAAAATCAAAAAGACACAGCCACGCGAAAGTTTGGGACGGCTCTGTTTACAAGAACCTCCTTTACGGTACAAGTTCAATATCGCAGAAAGTGAAAAATGGATAAAGAAGTTGTGGTACTTACGTACAATGCAATATCACTCAGCAATGAAATCTATGTCATCAGGCCCATAGCAGCATAATGAGTGGATTCAGGTATGATGATTCTAACTGAAATAAGTCACACAGAAAAAGAAACATCATAAGATATCACTAATACACGGAATGTAAACTTGGCTACACAGGAACTGGATTACAAAACAGAAGAGGGTCGCAAATTTAGAAAACCAACTTATGCTTGCTTAAGGGGAAAGGTGAGTTGGGGTGCTGCATAAAACCAGAGATTGAAATGAGCACAGATAAAGTTCCTTAAGCCAAATATGGAATAGACAAGAGCTACTCCTTGCTCAACGCAATGGACTCAACACCCCATATTAAACGCCTAAGAATGTACCTGACTAGTAAGTATCTTAAAACCTATGGATTGCTAAGTTTCCGAAAGAGAATCAAGCGTGTGTACAGGGGCATAAACGCAGCAGTGATAGGATTGGAGAGTTTCGGTGAGCAAATGAAGACCCTTTGAAGTCATATTGCATGGTACCCATTCCACGGGTCTCAACTCTCCAGATTTAAGGGATTCTTCCTTCAGCTAAAACATGCATGTGGAATCCAGAGTATGATCAACCATGTGATCAGGAGACGTGTTCCAATATGTCTCAGTTCTCGTCCCCTGGTACTCGGGTGCTACATTCCAGAATCTTTACTAACACTCTCCGAACTTGGAGAGTCAGTGCCTTTAACCTCCTGTTTGGCCCAGTTTGCAATTTCTGCGGAAGATGAACAGGAATAGGGAGAACCAATGAGAGACTAGCTGGAGCTGTCTGGACAGGGAAATTTAACTCTAATTTCCCACCAGGAATAGGAATTAACCAAAGGCTCAGCGTGCTGTGCCAGAACCAGATTAGGTCCTGAAGCAATCCTGCGGTGTTGCGGCCAGCTCACAAGAAAGCGAGTTGAAGAAAGGAGCTCAGGGGCACTGTAATTCACAAACCTGCAGAGTTATAAATGACAGCTATCGTCCAAAAATATACTGAAGTAAGGCTGCCGAGAAGATTTGAAAGCAGGGTGGAATTGCAGGAAACCAATTATAGCAGGTAGAATGGAATTGCATTTAAAGCATAGGAAAAGAGGCAGAACGTCCACAATGATGCACTTGGCCAAAAAGGGCGTATGCGTTTTTTCCTGAATATATTCAGGAAAAAACGCATACGCCCTTTTTGGCCAACCAAGCAAGCTTGCAAAGGAAATCTGCACTGCAATGAAGTCTCACTTCCCCCCGGTCAAAAGGGCCACCTGAAAAAAGTGTAAAATCCAGATAGGCAGGACAGGCCATGGAGAACTGGGAGCCTTGTTATGCTGATGGGCGGGATGTAAATTGCCAACAGCCACTCGGGAGAGGTGTATGGTGTTTCCTGAAACATCTAAAAAACAAAGCAACAGAGCCTAGGGCACTTCCACTTATGGTCCTATAGCTTAGGGAAATTAAAATCAAAAAGACAATGCCACCCGAAACTTTGGGATGGCTCTGTTTACAAGAACCTCGTTTACGGTACAAGTTCAATATCGCAGAAAGCAAAAAATGAATAAAGAAGTTGTGGTACTTACGAACAATGCATTATCACTCAGCAATGAAATCTATACCTTCAGTCCCATAGCAGCATAAAGAGTGGATTCAGGTATGATGATTCTAACTGAAATAAGACACACAGAAAAAGAAACATCATAAGATATCACTAATACACGGAATGTAAACTTGGCTACACAGGAACTGAATTACTAAACAGAACAGGGTCTCAAATTTAGAAAACCAACTTATGCTTGCTTAAGGGGAATGGTGAGATGCGGTGCTCCATAGATACAGCGATTGAAATGAGCACAGATAAAGTTCCTTAAGCCAAATATGGAATAGACAAGAGCTACTCCTTGCTCAACGAAATGGACTCAAAACCCCATATTAAACGCCTAAGAATGTACCTGACTGGTAAGTATCTTAAAACTTATGGATTGCTATGTCTCCAAAAGAGAATCCAGCGTGTGTACAGGGGCATAAATGCAGCAGTCATAGGATTGGAGAGGTTTGGTGAGCAAATGAAGACCCTTTGAAGTCATATTGCATGGTACCCATTCCACGGGTCTCAACTCTCCAGGTTTAAGGGATTCTTCCTTCAGCTAAAACATGCATGTGGAACCCAGAGTATGATCAACCATGTGATCGGGAGATGTGTTCAAATATGTCTCAGTTCTCATCTCCTGGTACTCGGGTGCAACATTCCAGACGCTTTACTAACACTCTCCCGACTTGGAGAGTCAGTGCCTTTAACCTCCTGTTTGGCCCAGTTTGCAATTTCTGCGGAAGATGAACAGGAATAGGGAGAACCAATGAGAGACTAGCTGGAGGTGTCTGGACGGGCAAATTTAACTCTCATTTCCCACCAGGAAGAGGAATTAACCAAAGGCTCAGCGTGCCGTGCCGGAACCAGATTAGGGCCTGAAGCAATCCTGCGGTGTTGCGGCCAGCTCACAAGAAAGCGAGTTGAAGAAAGGAGCTCAGGGGCACTGTAATTCACAAACCTGCAGAGTTATAAATGACAGCTATCGTCCAAAAATATACTGAAGTAAGGCTGCCAAGAGGACTTGAAAGCGGGGCAGAATTGCAGGAAACCGATTTCAGGAGGTAGACTGGAATTGCATTTAAAGCATAGGAAAAGAGGCAGAACGTCCACAATGATGCACTTGGCCATAAAGGGCATAAGCGTTTTTTCCTGAATATATTCAGGAAAAAACGCATACGCCCTTTTTGGCCAACCAAGCAAGCTTGCAAAGGAAATCTGCACTACAATGAAGTCTCACTTCCCCCCGGTCAAAAGGGCCACCTGAAAAAAGTGTAAAATCCAGAAAGGCAGGACAGGCCATGGAGAACTGGGAGCCTTGTTATGCTGATGAGCAGGATGTAAATTGCCAACAGCCACTCTGGAAAAGTGTATGGTGTTTCCTGAAACATGTAAAAAACAAAGCAACAGAGCCTAGGGCACTTCCACTTATGGTCCTATAGCTTAGGGAAATTAAAATCAAAAAGACACAGCCACCCCAAAGTTTGGGACGGCTCTGTTTACAAGAACCTCGTTTACGGTACAAGTTCAATATCGCAGAAAGTGAAAAATGGATAAAGAAATTGTGGTACTTACGTACAATTCAATATCACTCAGCAATGAAATCTATGTCATCAGGCCCGTAGCAGCATAATGAGTGGATTCAGGTATGATGATTCTAACTGAAATAAGTCACACAGAAAAAGAAACATCATAAGATATCACTAATACACGGAATATAAACTTGGCTACACAGGAACTGGATTACAAAACAGAAGAGGGTCTCAAATTTAGAAAACCAACTTATGCTTGCTTAAGGGGAAAGGTGAGTTGGGGTGCTGCACAGAATCAGAGATTGAAATGAGCACAGATAAAGGTCCTTAAGCCAAATATGGAATAGACTAGAGCTACACCTTGCTCAACGAAATGGACTCAACACCCCATATTAAACGCCTAAGAATGTACCTGACTAGTAAGTATCTTAAAACCTATGGATTGCTATGTCTCCGAAAGAGAATCAAGCGGGTGTACAGGGGCATAAACGCAGCAGTGATAGGATTGGAGAGGTTCGGTGAGCAAATGAAGACGCTTTGAAGTCATATTGCACGGTACCCATTCCAAGGGTCTCAACTCTCCAGGTTTAAGGGATTCTTCCTTCAGCTAAAACATGCATGTGGAACCCAGAGTATGATCAACCGTGTGATCGGGAGATGTGTTCCAATATGTCTCAGTTCTCGTCCCCTGGTACTCGGGCGCAACATTCCAGATGATTTACTAACACTCTCCCGACTTGGAGAGTCAGTGCCTTTAACCTCCTGTTTGGCCCAGTTTGCAATTTCTGTGGAAGATGAACAGGAATAGGGAGAACCAATGAGAGACTAGCTGGAGGTGTCTGGACGGGCAAATTTAACTCTCATTTCCCACCAGGAAGAGGAATTAACCAAAGGCTCAGCGTGCCGTGCCGGAACCAGATTAGGGCCTGAAGCAATCCTGCGGTGTTGCGCCCAGCTCACAAGAAAGCGAGTTGAAGAAAGGAGCTCAGGGGCACTGTAATTCACAAACCTGCAGAGTTATAAATGACAGCTATCGTCCAAAAATATACTGAAGTAAGGCTGCCAAGAGGATTTGAAAGCGGGGCAGAACTGCGGGAAACCGATTTCAGGAAGTAGACTGGAATTGCATTTAAAGCATAGGAAAAGAGGCAGAACGTCCACAATGATGCACTTGGCCAAAAAGGGCCTATGCGTTTTTTCCTGAATATATTCAGGAAAAAACGCATACGCCCTTTTTGGCCAACCAAGCAAGCTTGCAAAGGAAATCTGCACTACAATGAAGTCTCACTTCCCCCCGGTCAAAAGGGCCACCTGAAATAAGTGTAAAATCCAGATAGGCAGGACAGGCCATGGGGAACTGGGAGCCTTGTTATGCTGATGGGCGGGATGTAAATTGCCAACAGCCACTCTGGAGAAGTGTATGGTGTTTCCTGAAACATCTAAAAAACAAAGCAACAGAGCCTAGGGCACTTCCACTTATGGTCCTATAGCTTAGGGAAATTAAAATCAAAAAGACACTGCCACCCCAAAGTTTGGGACGGCTCTGTTTACAAGAACCTCGTTTACGGTACAAGTTCAATATCGCAGAAAGCAAAAAATGAATAAAGAAGTTGTGGTACTTACGAACAATGCATTATCACTCAGCAATGAAATCTATACCTTCAGTCCCATAGCAGCATAAAGAGTGGATTCAGGTATGATGATTCTAACTGAAATAAGACACACAGAAAAAGAAACATCATAAGATATCACTAATACACGGAATGTAAACTTGGCTACACAGGAACTGAATTACTAAACAGAACAGGGTCTCAAATTTAGAAAACCAACTTATGCTTGCTTAAGGGGAATGGTGAGATGCGGTGCTCCATAGATACAGCGATTGAAATGAGCACAGATAAAGTTCCTTAAGCCAAATATGGAATAGACAAGAGCTACTCCTTGCTCAACGAAATGGACTCAAAACCCCATATTAAACGCCTAAGAATGTACCTGACTGGTAAGTATCTTAAAACTTATGGATTGCTATGTCTCCAAAAGAGAATCCAGCGTGTGTACAGGGGCATAAATGCAGCAGTCATAGGATTGGAGAGGTTTGGTGAGCAAATGAAGACCCTTTGAAGTCATATTGCATGGTACCCATTCCACGGGTCTCAACTCTCCAGGTTTAAGGGATTCTTCCTTCAGCTAAAACATGCATGTGGAACCCAGAGTATGATCAACCATGTGATCGGGAGATGTGTTCAAATATGTCTCAGTTCTCATCTCCTGGTACTCGGGTGCAACATTCCAGACGCTTTACTAACACTCTCCCGACTTGGAGAGTCAGTGCCTTTAACCTCCTGTTTAGCCCAGTTTGCAATTTCTGCGGAAGATGTACAGGAATAGGGAGAACCAATGAGAGACTAGCTGGAGGTGTCTGGACGGGCAAATTTAACTCTCATTTCCCACCAGGAAGAGGAATTAACCAAAGGCTCAGCGTGCCGTGCCGGAACCAGATTAGGGCCTGAAGCAATCCTGCGGTGTTGCGGCCAGCTCACAAGAAAGCGAGTTGAAGAAAGGAGCTCAGGGGCACTGTAATTCACAAACCTGCAGAGTTATAAATGACAGCTATCGTCCAAAAATATACTGAAGTAAGGCTGCCAAGAGGACTTGAAAGCGGGGCAGAATTGCAGGAAACCGATTTCAGGAGGTAGACTGGAATTGCATTTAAAGCATAGGAAAAGAGGCAGAACGTCCACAATGTTGCACTTGGCCATAAAGGGCGTAAGCGTTTTTTCCTGAATATATTCAGGAAAAAACGCATACGCCCTTTTTGGCCAACCAAGCAAGCTTGCAAAGGAAATCTGCACTACAATGAAGTCTCACTTCCCCCCGGTCAAAAGGGCCACCTGAAAAAAGTGTAAAATCCAGAAAGGCAGGACAGGCCATGGAGAACTGGGAGCCTTGTTATGCTGATGAGCAGGATGTAAATTGCCAACAGCCACTCCGGAAAAGTGTATGGTGTTTCCTGAAACATGTAAAAAACAAAGCAACAGAGCCTAGGGCACTTCCACTTATGGTCCTATAGCTTAGGGAAATTAAAATCAAAAAGACACAGCCACCCCAAAGTTTGGGACGGCTCTGTTTACAAGAACCTCGTTTACGGTACAAGTTCAATATCGCAGAAAGTGAAAAATGGATAAAGAAATTGTGGTACTTACGTACAATTCAATATCACTCAGCAATGAAATCTATGTCATCAGGCCCATAGCAGCATAATGAGTGGATTCAGGTATGATGATTCTAACTGAAATAAGTCACACAGAAAAAGAAACATCATAAGATATCACTAATACACGGAATATAAACTTGGCTACACAGGAACTGGATTACAAAACAGAAGAGGGTCTCAAATTTAGAAAACCAACTTATGCTTGCTTAAGGGGAAAGGTGAGTTGGGGTGCTGCACAGAATCAGAGATTGAAATGAGCACAGATAAAGGTCCTTAAGCCAAATATGGAATAGACTAGAGCTACACCTTGCTCAACGAAATGGACTCAACACCCCATATTAAACGCCTAAGAATGTACCTGACTAGAAAGTATCTTAAAACCTATGGATTGCTATGTCTCCGAAAGAGAATCAAGCGGGTGTACAGGGGCATAAACGCAGCAGTGATAGGATTGGAGAGGTTCGGTGAGCAAATGAAGACGCTTTGAAGTCATATTGCACGGTACCCATTCCAAGGGTCTCAACTCTCCAGGTTTAAGGGATTCTTCCTTCAGCTAAAACATGCATGTGGAACCCAGAGTATGATCAACTGTGTGATCGGGAGATGTGTTCCAATATGTCTCAGTTGTCGTCCCCTGGTACTCGGGCGCAACATTCCAGATGATTTACTAACACTCTCCCGACTTGGAGAGTCAGTGCCTTTAACCTCCTGTTTGGCCCAGTTTGCAATTTCTGTGGAAGATGAACAGGAATAGGGAGAACCAATGAGAGACTAGCTGGAGGTGTCTGGACGGGCAAATTTAACTCTCATTTCCCACCAGGAAGAGGAATTAACCAAAGGCTCAGCGTGCCGTGCCGGAACCAGATTAGGGCCTGAAGCAATCCTGCGGTGTTGCGCCCAGCTCACAAGAAAGCGAGTTGAAGAAAGGAGCTCAGGGGCACTGTAATTCACAAACCTGCAGAGTTATAAATGACAGCTATCGTCCAAAAATATACTGAAGTAAGGCTGCCAAGAGGAATTAAAAGCGGGGCAGAATTGCAGGAAACCGATTTCAGGAGGTAGACTGGAATTGCATTTAAAGCATAGGAAAAGAGGCAGAACGTCCACAATGATGCACTTGGCCAAAAAGGGCGTATGCGTTTTTTCCTGAATATATTCAGGAAAAAACGCATACGCCCTTTTTGGCCAAAAAACCAAGCTTGCAAAGGAAATCTGCACTACAATAAAGTCTCACTTCCCCCCGGTCAAAAGGGCCACCTGAAAAAAGAATAAAATCCAGAAAGGCAGGACAGGCCATGGGGAACTGGGAGCCTTGTTATGCTGATAGGCGGGATGTAAATTGCCAACAGCCACTAGGGAGAGGTGTATGGTGTTTCCTGAAACATCTAAAAAACAAAGCAACAGAGCCTAGGGCACTTCCACTTATGGTCCTATAGCTTAGGGAAATTAAAATCAAAAAGACACAGCCACCCGAAAGTTTGGGACGGCTCTGTTTACAAGAACCTCATTTACGGTACAAGTTCAATATCGCAGAAAGCGAAAAATGGATAAAGAAGTTGTGGTACTTACGTACAATGCATTATCACTCAGCAATGAAATCTATACCTTCAGGCCCATAGCAGCATAAAGAGTGGATTCAGGTATGATGATTCTAACTGAAATAAGACACACAGAAAAAGAAACATCATAAGATATCACTAATACATGGAATGTAAACTTGGCTACACAGGAACTGAATTACTAAACAGAACAGGGTCTCAAATTTAGAAAACCAACTTATGCTTGCTTAAGGGGAATGGTGAGATGAGGTGCTCCATAGAACCAGCGATTGAAATGAGCACAGAAAAAGTTCCTTAAGCCAAATATGGAGTAGACAAGAGCTACTCCTTGCTCAACGAAATGGACTCAACACCCCATATTAAACGCCTAAGAATGTACCTGACTGGTAAGTATCTTAAAACTTATGGATTGCTATGTCTCCAAAAGAGAATCCAGCGTGTGTACAGGGGCATAAATGCAGCAGTCATAGGATTGGAGAGGTTTGGTGAGCAAATGAAGACCCTTTGAAGTCATATTGCATGGTACCCATTCCACGTGTCTCAACTCTCCAGGTTTAAGGGATTCTTCCTTCAGCTAAAACATGCATGTGGAACCCAGAGTATGATCAACCATGTGATCGGGAGATGTGTTCAAATATGTCTCAGTTCTCATCTCCTGGTACTCGGGTGCAACATTCCAGACGCTTTACTAACACTCTCCCGACTTGGAGAGTCAGTGCCTTTAACCTCCTGTTTGGCCCAGTTTGCAATTTCTGCGGAAGATGAACAGGAATAGGGAGAACCAATGAGAGACTAGCTGGAGGTGTCTGGACGGGCAAATTTAACTCTCATTTCCCACCAGGAAGAGGAATTAACCAAAGGCTCAGCGTGCCGTGCCGGAACCAGATTAGGGCCTGAAGCAATCCTGCGGTGTTGCGGCCAGCTCACAAGAAAGCGAGTTGAAGAAAGGAGCTCAGGGGCACTGTAATTCACAAACCTGCAGAGTTATAAATGACAGCTATCGTCCAAAAATATACTGAAGTAAGGCTGCCAAGAGGACTTGAAAGCGGGGCAGAATTGCAGGAAACCGATTTCAGGAGGTAGACTGGAATTGCATTTAAAGCATAGGAAAAGAGGCAGAACGTCGACAATGATGCACTTGGCCAAAAAGGGCGTATGCGTTTTTTCCTGAATATATTCAGGAAAAAACGCATACGCCCTTTTTGGCCAACCAAGCAAGCTTGCAAAGGAAATCTGCACTACAATGGAGTCTCACTTCCCCCCGGTCAAAAGGGTCACCTGAAAAAAGTGTAAAATCCAGAAAGGCAGGACAGGCCATGGAGAACTGGGAGCCTTGTTATGCTGATGGGCGGGATGTAAATTGCCAACAGCCACTCGGGAGAGGTGTATGGTGTTTCCTGAAACATGTAAAAAACAAAGCAACAGAGCCTAGGGCACTTCCACTTATGGTCCTATAGCTTAGGGAAATTAAAATCAAAAAGACACAGCCCCCCCAAAGTTTGGGACGGCTCTGTTTACAAGAACCTCGTTTACGGTACAAGTTCAATATCACAGAAAGTGAAAAATGGATAAAGAAGTTGTGGTACTTACGTACAATTCAATATCACTCAGCAATGAAATCTATGTCATCAGGCCCGTAGCAGCATAATGAGTGGATTCAGGTATGATGATTCTAACTGAAATAAGTCACACAGAAAAAGAAACATCATAAGATATCACTAATACATGGAATATAAACTTGGCTACACAGGAACTGAATTACAAAACAGAAGAGGGTCTCAAATTTAGAAAACCAACTTATGCTTGCTTAAGGGGAAAGGTGAGTTAGGGTGCTGCATAGAATCAGAGATTGAAATGAGCACAGATAATGTTCCTTAAGCCAAATATGGAATAGACAAGAGCTACTCCTTGCTCAATGAAATGGACTCAACACCCCATATTAAACGCCTAAGAATGTACCTGACTAGTAAGTATCTTAAAACCTATGGATTGCTATGTCTCCGAAAGAGAATCAAGCGGCTGTACAGGGGCATAAACGCAGCAGTGATAGGATTGGAGAGGTTCGGTGAGCAAATGAAGACGCTTTGAAGTCATATTGCATGGTACCCATTCCAAGGGTCTCAACTCTCCAGGTTTAAGGGATTCTTCCTTCAGCTAAAACATGCACGTGGAACCCAGAGTATGATCAACCGTGTGATCGGGAGATGTGTTCCAATATGTCTCAGTTCTCGTCCCCTGGTACTCGGGTGCAACATTCCAGATGTTTTACTAACACTCTCCCGACTTGGAGAGTCAGTGCCTTTAACCTCCTGTTTGGCCCAGTTTGCAATTTCTGCGGAAGATGTACAGGAGTAGGGAGAACCAATGAGAGACTAGCTGGAGGTGTCTGGACGGGCAAATTTAACTCTCATTTCCCACCAGGAAGAGGAATTAACCAAAGGCTCAGCGTGTCGTGCCGGAACCAGATTAGGGCCTGAAGCAATCCTGCGGTGTTGCGGCCAGCTCACAAGAAAGCGAGTTGAAGAAAGGAGCTCAGGGGCACTGTAATTCACAAACCTGCAGAGTTATAAATGACAGCTATCGTCCAAAAATATACTGAAGTAAGGCTGCCAAGAGGACTTGAAAGCGGGGCAGAATTGCAGGAAACCGATTTCAGGAGGTAGACTGGAATTGCATTTAAAGCATAGGAAAAGAGGCAGAACGTCCACAATGATGCACTTGGCCAAAAAGGGCGTATGCGTTTTTTCCTGAATATATTCAGGAAAAAACCCATACGCCCTTTTTGGCCAACCAAGCAAGCTTGCAAAGGAAATCTGCACTACAATGAAGTCTCAATTCCCCCCGCTCAAAAGGGCCACCTGAAAAAAGTGTAAAATCCAGAAAGGCAGTACAGGCCATGGAGAACTGGGAGCCTTGTTATGCTGATGGGCGGGATGTAAATTGCCAACAGCCACTCGGGAGAGGTGTATGGTGTTTCCTGAAACATCTAAAAAACAAAGCAACAGAGCCTAGGGCACTTCCACTTATGGTCCTATAGCTTAGGGAAATTAAAATCAAAAAGACACAGCCACGCGAAAGTTTGGGACGGCTCTGTTTACAAGAACCTCATTTACGGTACAAGTTCAATATCGCAGAAAGTGAAAAATGGATAAAGAAGTTGTGGTACTTACGTACAATGCAATATCACTCAGCAATGAAATCTATGTCATCAGGCCCATAGCAGCATAATGAGTGGATTCAGGTATGATGATTCTAACTGAAATAAGTCACACAGAAAAAGAAACATCATAAGATACCACTAATACACGGAATGTAAACTTGGCTACACAGGAACTGGATTACAAAACAGAACAGGGTCTCAAATTTAGAAAACCAACTTATGCTTGCTTAAGGGGAAAGGTGAGTTGGGGTGCTGCATAAAACCAGAGATTGAAATGAGCACAGATAAAGTTCCTTAAGCCAAATATGGAATAGACAAGAACTACTCCTTGCTCAACGAAATGGACTCAACACCCCATATTAAATGCCTAAGAATGTACCTGACTAGTAAGTATCTTAAAACCTATGGATTGCTATGTCTCTGAAAGAAAATCAAGCGTGTGTACAGGGGCATAAACGCAGCAGTGATAGGATTGGAGAGGTTCGGTGAGCAAATGAAGACCCTTTGAAGTCATATTGCATGGGACCCATTCCACGGGTCTCAACTCTCCAGGTTTAAGGGATTCTTCCTTCAGCTAAAACATGCACGTGGAACCCAGAGTATGATCAACCGTGTGATCGGGAGACGTGTTCCAATATGTCTCAGTTCCCGTCCCCTGGTACTCGGGTGCAACATTCCAGATGCTTTACTAACACTCTCCCGACTTGGAGAGTCAGTGCCTTTAACCTCCTGTTTGGCCCAGTTTGCAATTTCTGCGGAAGATGTACAGGAATAGGGAGAACCAATGAGAGACTAGCTGGAGGTGTCTGGACGGGCAAATTTAACTCTCATTTCCCACCAGGAAGAAGAATTGACCAAAGGCTCAGCGTGCCGTGCCGGAACCAGATTAGGGCCTGAAGCAATCCTGCGGTGTTGCGGCCAGCTCACAAGAAAGCGAGTTGAAGAAAGGAGCTCAGGGGCACTGTAATTCACAAACCTGCAGAGTTATAAATGACAGCTATCGTCCAAAAATATACTGAAGTAAGGCTGCCAAGAGGACTTGAAAGCGGGGCAGAATTGCAGGAAACCGATTTCAGGAGGTAGACTGGAATTGCATTTAAAGCATAGGAAAAGAGGCAGAACGTCCACAATGATGCACTTGGCCAAAAAGGGCGTATGCGTTTTTTCCTGAATATATTCAGGAAAAAACGCATACGCCCTTTTTGGCCAACCAAGCAAGCTTGCAAAGGAAATCTGCACTACAATGAAGTCTCACTTCCCCCCGGTCAAAAGGGCCACCTGAAAAAAGTGTAAAATCCAGAAAGGCAGTACAGGCCATGGAGAACTGGGAGCCTTGTTATGCTGATGGGCGGGATGTAAATTGCCAACAGCCACTCGGGAGAGGTGTATGGTGTTTCCTGAAACATCTAAAAAACAAAGCAACAGAGCCTAGGGCACTTCCACTTATGGTCCTATAGCTTAGGGAAATTAAAATCAAAAAGACACAGCCACGCGAAAGTTTGGGACGGCTCTGTTTACAAGAACCTCATTTACGGTACAAGTTCAATATCGCAGAAAGTGAAAAATGGATAAAGAAGTTGTGGTACTTACGTACAATGCAATATCACTCAGCAATGAAATCTATGTCATCAGGCCCATAGCAGCATAATGACTGGATTCAGGTATGATGATTCTAACTGAAATAAGTCACACAGAAAAAGAAACATCATAAGATACCACTAATACACGGAATGTAAACTTGGCTACACAGGAACTGGATTACAAAACAGAACAGGGTCTCAAATTTAGAAAACCAACTTATGCTTGCTTAAGGGGAAAGGTGAGTTGGGGTGCTGCATAAAACCAGAGATTGAAATGAGCACAGATAAAGTTCCTTAAGCCAAATATGGAATAGACAAGAACTACTCCTTGCTCAACGAAATGGACTCAACACCCCATATTAAATGCCTAAGAATGTACCTGACTAGTAAGTATCTTAAAACCTATGGATTGCTATGTCTCTGAAAGAAAATCAAGCGTGTGTACAGGGGCATAAACGCAGCAGTGATAGGATTGGAGAGGTTCGGTGAGCAAATGAAGACCCTTTGAAGTCATATTGCATGGGACCCATTCCACGGGTCTCAACTCTCCAGGTTTAAGGGATTCTTCCTTCAGCTAAAACATGCACGTGGAACCCAGAGTATGATCAACCGTGTGATCGGGAGACGTGTTCCAATATGTCTCAGTTCCCGTCCCCTGGTACTCGGGTGCAACATTCCAGATGCTTTACTAACACTCTCCCGACTTGGAGAGTCAGTGCCTTTAACCTCCTGTTTGGCCCAGTTTGCAATTTCTGCGGAAGATGTACAGGAATAGGGAGAACCAATGAGAGACTAGCTGGAGGTGTCTGGACGGGCAAATTTAACTCTCATTTCCCACCAGGAAGAAGAATTGACCAAAGGCTCAGCGTGCCGTGCCGGAACCAGATTAGGGCCTGAAGCAATCCTGCGGTGTTGCGGCCAGCTCACAAGAAAGCGAGTTGAAGAAAGGAGCTCAGGGGCACTGTAATTCACAAACCTGCAGAGTTATGAATGACAGCTATCGTCCAAAAATATACTGAAGTAAGGCTGCCAAGAGGACTTGAACGCGGGGCAGAATTGCAGGAAACCGATTTCAGGAGGTAGACTGGAATTGCATTTAAAGCATAGGAAAAGAGGCAGAACGTCCACAATGATGCACTTGGCCAAAAAGGGCGTATGCGTTTTTTCCTGAATATATTCAGGAAAAAACGCATACGCCCTTTTTGGCCAACCAAGCAAGCTTGCAAAGGAAATCTGCACTACAATGAAGTCTCACTTCCCCCCGGTCAAAAGGGTCACCTGAAAAAAGTGTAAAATCCAGAAAGGCAGGACAGGCCGTGGAGAACTGGGAGCCTTGTTATGCTGATGGGCGGGATGTAAATTGCCAACAGCCACTCGGGAGAGGTGTATGGTGTTTCCTGAAACATCTAAAAAACAAAGCAACAGAGCCTAGGGCACTTCCACTTATGGTCCTATAGCTTAGGGAAATTAAAATCAAAAAGACACAGCCACGCGAAAGTTTGGGACGGCTCTGTTTACAAGAACCTCGTTTACGGTACAAGTTCAATATCGCAGAAAGTGAAAAATGGATAAAGAAGTTGTGGTACTTACGTACAATGCAATATCACTCAGCAATGAAATCTATGTCATCAGGCCCATAGCAGCATAATGAGTGGATTCAGGTATGATGATTCTAACTGAAATAAGTCACACAGAAAAAGAAACATCATAAGATATCACTAATACACGGAATGTAATCTTGGCTACACAGGAACTGGATTACAAAACAGAACAGGGTCTCAAATTTAGAAAACCAACTTATGCTTGCTTAAGGGGAAAGGTGAGTTGGGGTGCTGCATAAAACCAGAGATTGAAATGAGCACAGATAAAGTTCCTTAAGCCAAATATGGAATAGACAAGAGCTACTCCTTGCTCAACGCAATGGACTCAACACCCCATATTAAACGCCTAAGAATGTACCTGACTAGTAAGTATCTTAAAACCTATGGATTGCTAAGTTTCCGAAAGAGAATCAAGCGTGTGTACAGGGGTATAAACGCAGCAGTGATAGGATTGGAGAGTTTCGGTGAGCAAATGAAGACCCTTTGAAGTCATATTGCATGGTACCCATTCCACGGGTCTCAACTCTCCAGATTTAAGGGATTCTTCCTTCAGCTAAAACATGCATGTGGAATCCAGAGTATGATCAACCATGTGATCAGGAGACGTGTTCCAATATGTCTCAGTTCTCGTCCCCTGGTACTCGGGTGCAACATTCCAGAATCTTTACTAACACTCTCCCAACTTGGAGAGTCAGTGCCTTTAACCTCCTGTTTGGCCCAGTTTGCAATTTCTGCGGAAGATGAACAGGAATAGGGAGAACCAATGAGAGACTAGCTGGAGCTGTCTGGACAGGGAAATTTAACTCTAATTTCCCACCAGGAATAGGAATTAACCAAAGGCTCAGCGTGCTGTGCCAGAACCAGATTAGGTCCTGAAGCAATCCGGCGGTGTTGCGGCCAGCTCACAAGAAAGCGAGTTGAAGAAAGGAGCTCAGGGGCACTGTAATTCACAAGCCTGCAGAGTTATAAATGACAGCTATCGTCCAAAAATATACTGAAGTAAGGCTGCCGAGAAGATTTGAAAGCAGGGTGGAATTGCAGGAAACCAATTATAGCAGGTAGAATGGAATTGCATTTAAAGCATAGGAAAAGAGGCAGAACGTCCACAATGATGCACTTGGCCAAAAAGGGCGTATGCGTTTTTTCCTGAATATATTCAGGAAAAAACGCATACGCCCTTTTTGGCCAACCAAGCAAGCTTGCAAAGGAAATCTGCACTGCAATGAAGTCTCACTTCCCCCCGGTCAAAAGGGCCACCTGAAAAAAGTGTAAAATCCAGAAAGGCAGGACAGGCCATGGAGAACTGGGAGCCTTGTTATGCTGATGGGCGGGATGTAAATTGCCAACAGCCACTCTGGAGAGGTGTATGGTGTTTCCTGAAACATCTAAAAAACAAAGCAACAGAGCCTAGGGCACTTCCACTTATGGTCCTATAGCTTAGGGAAATTAAAATCAAAAAGACACAGCCACCCCAAACTTTGGGATGGCTCTGTTTACAAGAACCTCGTTTACGGTACAAGTTCAATACTGCAGAAAGCAAAAAATGGATAAAGAAGTTTTGGTACTTACGTACAATGCATTATCACTCAGCAATGAAATCTATATCTTCAGGCCCATAGCAGCATAAAGAGTGGATTCAGGTATGATGATTCTAACTGAAATAAGTCACACAGAAAAAGAAACATCATAACATATCACTAATACACGGAATGTAAACTTGGCTACACAGGAACTGAATTACTAAACAGAACAGGGTCTCAAATTTAGAAAACCAAATTATGCTTGCTTAAGGGGAAAGGTGAGATGGGGTGCTCCATAGAACCAGCGATTGAAATGAGCACAGATAAAGTTCCTTAAACCAAATATGGAATAGACAAGAGCTACTCCTTGCTCAACGAAATGGACTCAAAACCCCATATTAAACGCCTAAGAATGTACCTGACTGGTAAGTATCTTAAAACTTATGGATTGCTATGTCTCCAAAAGAGAATCCAGCGTGTGTACAGGGGCATAAATGCAGCAGTCATAGGATTGGAGAGGTTTGGTGAGCAAATGAAGACCCTTTGAAGTCATATTGCATGGTACCCATTCCACGGGTCTCAACTCTCCAGGTTTAAGGGATTCTTCCTTCAGCTAAAACATGCATGTGGAACCCAGAGTATGATCAACCATGTGATCGGGAAATGTGTTCAAATATGTCTCAGTTCTCATCTCCTGGTACTCGGGTGCAATATTCCAGACGGTTGACTAACACTCTCCCGACTTGGAGAGACAGTGCCTTTAACCTCCTGTTTGGCCCAGTTTGCAATTTCTGCGGAAGATGAACAGGAATAGGGAGAACCACTGAGAGACTAGCTGGAGGTGTCTGGACGGGCAAATTTAACTCTCATTTCCCAACAGGAAGAGGAATTAACCAAAGGCTCAGCGTGCCATGCCGGAACCAGATTAGGGCCTGAAGTAATCCTGCGGTGTTGTGGCCAGCTCCCAAGAAAGCGAGTTGAAGAACGGAGCTCAGGGGCACTGTAACTCACAAACACTGCAGAGTTATAAATGACAGCTATCGTCCAAAAATATACTGAAGTAAGGCTGCCAAGAGGAGTTGAAAGCGGGGCAGAATTGCAGGAAACCGATTTCAGGAGGTAGACTGGAATTGCATTTAAAGCATAGGAAAAGAGGCAGAACGTCCACAATGATGCACTTGGGCAAAAAGGGCGTATGCGTTTTTTCCTGAATATATTCAGGAAAAAACGCATACGCCCTTTTTGGCCAACCAAGCAAGCTTGCAAAGGAAATCTGCACTACAATGAAGTCTCAATTCCCCCCGGTCAAAAGGGCCATCTGAAAAAAGTGTAACTCCAGAAAGGCAGGACAGGCCATGGGGAACTGGGAGCCTTGTTATGCTGATGGGCGGGATGTAAATTGCCAACCGACACTGGGGAGAAGTGTATGGTGTTTCCTGAAACATCTAAAAAACAAAGCAACAGAGCCTAGGGCACTTCCACTTATGGTCCTATAGCTTAGGGAAATTAAAATAAAGAAGACACAGCCACCCCAAAGTTTGGGACAGCTCTGTTTACAAGAACCTCATTTACGGTACAAGTTCAATATCACAGAAAGTGAAAAATGGATAAATAAGTTGTGATACTTACGTACAATGCCATATCACTCAGCGATGAAATCTATGTCATCAGGCCCATAGCAGCATAATGAGTGGATTCAGGTATGATGATTCTAACTGAAATAAGTCACACAGAAAAAGAAACATCATAAGATATCACTAATACACGGAATGTAAACTTGGCTACACAGGAACTGAATTACTAAACAGAACAGGGTCTCAAATTTAGAAAACCAACTTATGCTTGCTTAAGGGGAATGGTGAGATGCGGTGCTCCATAGATACAGCGATTGAAATGAGCACAGATAAAGTTCCTTAAGCCAAATATGGAATAGACAAGAGCTACTCCTTGCTCAACGAAATGGACTCAAAACCCCATATTAAACGCCTAAGAATGTACCTGACTGGTAAGTATCTTAAAACTTATGGATTGCTATGTCTCTAAAAGAGAATCCAGCGTGTGTACAGGGGCATAAATGCAGCAGTCATAGAATTGGAGAGGTTTGGTGAGCAAATGAAGACCCTTTGAAGTCATATTGCATGGTACCCATTCCACGGGTCTCAACTCTCCAGGTTTAAGGGATTCTTCCTTCAGCTAAAACATGCATGTGGAACCCAGAGTATGATCAACCATGTGATCGGGAGATGTGTTCAAATATGTCTCAGTTCTCATCTCCTGGTACTCGGGTGCAACATTCCAGACGCTTTACTAACACTCTCCCGACTTGGAGAGTCAGTGCCTTTAACCTCCTGTTTGGCCCAGTTTGCAATTTCTGCGGAAGATGAACAGGAATAGGGAGAACCAATGAGAGACTAGCTGGAGGTGTCTGGACGGGCAAATTTAACTCTCATTTCCCACCAGGAAGAGGAATTAACCAAAGGCTCAGCGTGCCGTGCCGGAACCAGATTAGGGCCTGAAGCAATCCTGCGGTGTTGCGGCCAGCTCACAAGAAAGCGAGTTGAAGAAAGGAGCTCAGGGGCACTGTAATTCACAAACCTGCAGAGTTATAAATGACAGCTATCGTCCAAAAATATACTGAAGTAAGGCTGCCAAGAGGACTTGAAAGCGGGGCAGAATTGCAGGAAACCGATTTCAGGAGGTAGACTGGAATTGCATTTAAAGCATAGGAAAAGAGGCAGAACGTCCACAATGATGCACTTGGCCATAAAGGGCATAAGCGTTTTTTCCTGAATATATTCAGGAAAAAACGCATACGCCCTTTTTGGCCAACCAAGCAAGCTTGCAAAGGAAATCTGCACTACAATGAAGTCTCACTTCCCCCCGGTCAAAAGGGCCACCTGAAAAAAGTGTAAAATCCAGAAAGGCAGGACAGGCCATGGAGAACTGGGAGCCTTGTTATGCTGATGAGCAGGATGTAAATTGCCAACAGCCACTCCGGAAAAGTATATGGTGTTTCCTGAAACATGTAAAAAACAAAGCAACAGAGCCTAGGGCACTTCCACTTATGGTCCTATAGCTTAGGGAAATTAAAATCAAAAAGACACAGCCACCCCAAAGTTTGGGACGGCTCTGTTTACAAGAACCTCGTTTACGGTACAAGTTCAATATCGCAGAAAGTGAAAAATGGATAAAGAAATTGTGGTACTTACGTACAATTCAATATCACTCAGCAATGAAATCTATGTCATCCGGCCCGTAGCAGCATAATGAGTGGATTCAGGTATGATGATTCTAACTGAAATAAGTCACACAGAAAAAGAAACATCATAAGATATCACTAATACACGGAATATAAACTTGGCTACACAGGAACTGGATTACAAAACAGAAGAGGGTCTCAAATTTAGAAAACCAACTTATGCTTGCTTAAGGGGAAAGGTGAGTTGGGGTGCTGCACAGAATCAGAGATTGAAATGAGCACAGATAAAGGTCCTTAAGCCAAATATGGAATAGACTAGAGCTACACCTTGCTCAACGAAATGGACTCAACACCCCATATTAAACGCCTAAGAATGTACCTGACTAGTAAGTATCTTAAAACCTATGGATTGCTATGTCTCCGAAAGAGAATCAAGCGGGTGTACAGGGGCATAAACGCAGCAGTGATAGGATTGGAGAGGTTCGGTGAGCAAATGAAGACGCTTTGAAGTCATATTGCACGGTACCCATTCCAAGGGTCTCAACTCTCCAGGTTTAAGGGATTCTTCCTTCAGCTAAAACATGCATGTGGAACCCAGAGTATGATCAACCGTGTGATCGGGAGATGTGTTCCAATATGTCTCAGTTCTCGTCCCCTGGTACTCGGGCGCAACATTCCAGATGATTTACTAACACTCTCCCGACTTGGAGAGTCAGTGCCTTTAACCTCCTGTTTGGCCCAGTTTGCAATTTCTGTGGAAGATGAACAGGAATAGGGAGAACAAATGAGAGACCAGCTGGAGGTGTCTGGACGGGCAAATTTAACTCTCATTTCCCACCAGGAAGAGGAATTAACCAAAGGCTCAGCGTGCCGTGCCGGAACCAGATTAGGGCCTGAAGCAATCCTGCGGTGTTGCGCCCAGCTCACAAGAAAGCGAGTTGAAGAAAGGAGCTCAGGGGCACTGTAATTCACAAGCCTGCAGAGTTATAAATGACAGCTATCGTCCAAAAATATACTGAAGTAAGGCTGCCGAGAAGATTTGAAAGCAGGGTGGAATTGCAGGAAACCAATTATAGCAGGTAGAATGGAATTGCATTTAAAGCATAGGAAAAGAGGCAGAACGTCCACAATGATGCACTTGGCCAAAAAGGGCCTATGCGTTTTTTCCTGAATATATTCAGGAAAAAACGCATACGCCCTTTTTGGCCAACCAAGCAAGCTTGCAAAGGAAATCTGCACTACAATGAAGTCTCACTTCCCCCCGGTCAAAAGGGCCACCTGAAATAAGTGTAAAATCCAGATAGGCAGGACAGGCCATGGGGAACTGGGAGCCTTGTTATGCTGATGGGCGGGATGTAAATTGCCAACAGCCACTCTGGAGATGTGTATGGTGTTTCCTGAAACATCTAAAAAACAAAGCAACAGAGCCTAGGGCACTTCCACTTATGGTCCTATAGCTTAGGGAAATTAAAATCAAAAAGACACTGCCACCCCAAACTTTGGGACGGCTCTGTTTACAAGAACCTCGTTTACGGTACAAGTTCAATATCGCAGAAAGCAAAAAATGAATAAAGAAGTTGTGGTACTTACGAACAATGCATTATCACTCAGCAATGAAATCTATACCTTCAGTCCCATAGCAGCATAAAGAGTGGATTCAGGTATGATGATTCTAACTGAAATAAGACACACAGAAAAAGAAACATCATAAGATATCACTAATACACGGAATGTAAACTTGGCTACACAGGAACTGAATTACTAAACAGAACAGGGTCTCAAATTTAGAAAACCAACTTATGCTTGCTTAAGGGGAATGGTGAGATGCGGTGCTCCATAGATACAGCGATTGAAATGAGCACAGATAAAGTTCCTTAAGCCAAATATGGAATAGACAAGAGCTACTCCTTGCTCAACGAAATGGACTCAAAACCCCATATTAAACGCCTAAGAATGTACCTGACTGGTAAGTATCTTAAAACTTATGGATTGCTATGTCTCCAAAAGAGAATCCAGCGTGTGTACAGGGGCATAAATGCAGCAGTCATAGGATTGGAGAGGTTTGGTGAGCAAATGAAGACCCTTTGAAGTCATATTGCATGGTACCCATTCCACGGGTCTCAACTCTCCAGGTTTAAGGGATTCTTCCTTCAGCTAAAACATGCATGTGGAACCCAGAGTATGATCAACCATGTGATCGGGAGATGTGTTCAAATATGTCTCAGTTCTCATCTCCTGGTACTCGGGTGCAACATTCCAGACGCTTTACTAACACTCTCCCGACTTGGAGAGTCAGTGCCTTTAACCTCCTGTTTGGCCCAGTTTGCAATTTCTGCGGAAGATGAACAGGAATAGGGAGAACCAATGAGAGACTAGCTGGAGGTGTCTGGACGGGCAAATTTAACTCTCATTTCCCACCAGGAAGAGGAATTAACCAAAGGCTCAGCATGCCGTGCCGGAACCAGATTAGGGCCTGAAGCAATCCTGCGGTGTTGCGGCCAGCTCACAAGAAAGCGAGTTGAAGAAAGGAGCTCAGGGGCACTGTAATTCACAAACCTGCAGAGTTATAAATGACAGCTATCGTCCAAAAATATACTGAAGTAAGGCTGCCAAGAGGACTTGAAAGCGGGGCAGAATTGCAGGAAACCGATTTCAGGAGGTAGACTGGAATTGCATTTAAAGCATAGGAAAAGAGGCAGAACGTCCACAATGATGCACTTGGCCATAAAGGGCATAAGCGTTTTTTCCTGAATATATTCAGGAAAAAACGCATACGCCCTTTTTGGCCAACCAAGCAAGCTTGCAAAGGAAATCTGCACTACAATGAAGTCTCACTTCCCCCCGGTCAAAAGGGCCACCTGAAAAAAGTGTAAAATCCAGAAAGGCAGGACAGGCCATGGAGAACTGGGAGCCTTGTTATGCTGATGAGCAGGATGTAAATTGCCAACAGCCACTCAGGAAAAGTGTATGGTGTTTCCTGAAACATGTAAAAAACAAAGCAACAGAGCCTAGGGCACTTCCACTTATGGTCCTATAGCTTAGGGAAATTAAAATCAAAAAGACACAGCCACCCCAAAGTTTGGGACGGCTCTGTTTACAAGAACCTCGTTTACGGTACAAGTTCAATATCGCAGAAAGTGAAAAATGGATAAAGAAATTGTGGTACTTATGTACAATACAATATCACTCAGCAATGAAATCTATGTCATCAGGCCCGTAGCAGCATAATGAGTGGATTCAGGTGTGATGATTCTAACTGAAATAAGTCACACAGAAAAAGAAACATCATAAGATATCACTAATACACGGAATATAAACTTGGCTACACAGGAACTGGATTACAAAACAGAAGAGGGTCTCAAATTTAGAAAACCAACTTATGCTTGCTTAAGGGGAAAGGTGAGTTGGGGTGCTGCACAGAATCAGAGATTGAAATGAGCACAGATAAAGGTCCTTAAGCCAAATATGGAATAGACTAGAGCTACACCTTGCTCAACGAAATGGACTCAACACCCCATATTAAACGCCTAAGAATGTACCTGACTAGTAAGTATCTTAAAACCTATGGATTGCTATGTCTCCGAAAGAGAATCAAGCGGGTGTACAGGGGCATAAACGCAGCAGTGATAGGATTGGAGAGGTTCGGTGAGCAAATGAAGACGCTTTGAAGTCATATTGCACGGTACCCATTCCAAGGGTCTCAACTCTCCAGGTTTAAGGGATTCTTCCTTCAGCTAAAACATGCATGTGGAACCCAGAGTATGATCAACCGTGTGATCGGGAGACGTGTTCCAATATGTCTCAGTTCTCGTCCCCTGGTACTCGGGTGCAACATTCCAGATGCTTTACTAACACTCTCCCGACTTGGAGAGTCAGTGCCTTTAACCTCCTGTTTGGCCCAGTTTGCAATTTCTGTGGAAGATGAACAGGAATAGGGAGAACCAATGAGAGACTAGCTGGAGGTGTCTGGACGGGCAAATTTAACTCTCATTTCCCACCAGGAAGAGGAATTAACCAAAGGCTCAGCGTGCCGTGCTGGAACCAGATTAGGGCCTGAAGCAATCCTGCGGTGTTGCGGCCAGCTCACAAGAAAGCGAGTTGAAGAAAGGAGCTCAGGGGCACTGTAATTCACAAACCTGCAGAGTTATAAATGACAGGTATCGTCCAAAAATATACTGAAGTAAGGCTGCCAAGAGGATTTGAAAGCGGGGCAGAACTGCGGGAAACCGATTTCAGGAAGTAGACTGGAATTGCATTTAAAGCATAGGAAAAGAGGCAGAACGTGGACAATGATGCACTTGGCCAAAAAGGGCCTATGAGTTTTTTCCTGAATATATTCAGGAAAAAACGCATACGCCCTTTTTGGCCAACCAAGCAAGCTTGCAAAGGAAATCTGCACTACAATGAAGTCTCACTTCCCCCCGGTCAAAAGGGCCACCTGAAATAAGTGTAAAATTCAGATAGGCAGGACAGGCCATGGGGAACTGGGAGCCTTGTTATGCTGATGTGCGGGATGTAAATTGCCAACAGCCACTCTGGAGAAGTGTATGGTGTTTCCTGAAACATCTAAAAAACAAAGCAACAGAGCCTAGGGCACTTCCACTTATGGTCCTATAGCTTAGGGAAATTAAAATCAAAAAGACACTGCCACCCCAAACTTTGGGACGGCTCTGTTTACAAGAACCTCGTTTATGGTACAAGTTCAATATCGCAGAAAGCAAAAAATGAATAAAGAAGTTGTGGTACTTACGAACAATGCATTATCACTCAGCAATGAAATCTATACCTTCAGTCCCATAGCAGCATAAAGAGTGGATTCAGGTATGATGATTCTAACTGAAATAAGACACACAGAAAAAGAAACATCATAAGATATCACTAATACACGGAATATAAACTTGGCTACACAGGAACTGGATTACAAAACAGAAGAGGGTCTCAAATTTAGAAAACCAACTTATGCTTGCTTAAGGGGAAAGGTGAGTTGGGGTGCTGCACAGAATCAGAGATTGAAATGAGCACAGATAAAGGTCCTTAAGCCAAATATGGAATAGACTAGAGCTACACCTTGCTCAACGAAATGGACTCAACACCCCATATTAAACGCCTAAGAATGTACCTGACTAGTAAGTATCTTAAAACCTATGGATTGCTATGTCTCCGAAAGAGAATCAAGCGGGTGTACAGGGGCATAAACGCAGCAGTGATAGGATTGGAGAGGTTCGGTGAGCAAATGAAGACGCTTTGAAGTCATATTGCACGGTACCCATTCCAAGGGTCTCAACTCTCCAGGTTTAAGGGATTCTTCCTTCAGCTAAAACATGCATGTGGAACCCAGAGTATGATCAACCGTGTGATCGGGAGATGTGTTCCAATATGTCTCAGTTCTCGTCCCCTGGTACTCGGGCGCAACATTCCAGATGATTTACTAACACTCTCCCGACTTGGAGAGTCAGTGCCTTTAACCTCCTGTTTGGCCCAGTTTGCAATTTCTGTGGAAGATGAACAGGAATAGGGAGAACCAATGAGAGACTAGCTGGAGGTGTCTGGACGGGCAAATTTAACTCTCATTTCCCACCAGGAAGAGGAATTAACCAAAGGCTCAGCGTGCCGTGCCGGAACCAGATTAGGGCCTGAAGCAATCCTGCGGTGTTGCGGCCAGCTCACAAGAAAGCGAGTTGAAGAAAGGAGCTCAGGGGCACTGTAATTCACAAACCTGCAGAGTTATAAATGACAGCTATCGTCCAAAAATATACTGAAGTAAGGCTGCCAAGAGGATTTGAAAGCGGGGCAGAACTGCGGGAAACCGATTTCAGGAAGTAGACTGGAATTGCATTTAAAGCATAGGAAAAGAGGCAGAACGTGGACAATGATGCACTTGGCCAAAAAGGGCCTATGCGTTTTTTCCTGAATATATTCAGGAAAAAACGCATACGCCCTTTTTGGCCAACCAAGCAAGCTTGCAAAGGAAATCTGCACTACAATGAAGTCTCACTTCCCCCCGGTCAAAAGGGCCACCTGAAATAAGTGTAAAATCCAGATAGGCAGGACAGGCCATGGGGAACTGGGAGCCTTGTTATGCTGATGGGCGGGATGTAAATTGCCAACAGCCACTCTGGAGAAGTGTATGGTGTTTCCTGAAACATCTAAAAAACAAAGCAACAGAGCCTAGGGCACTTCCACTTATGGTCCTATAGCTTAGGGAAATTAAAATCAAAAAGACACTGCCACCCCAAACTTTGGGACGGCTCTGTTTACAAGAACCTCGTTTACGGTACAAGTTCAATATCGCAGAAAGCAAAAAATGAATAAAGAAGTTGTGGTACTTACGAACAATGCATTATCACTCAGCAATGAAATCTATACCTTCAGTCCCATAGCAGCATAAAGAGTGGATTCAGGTATGATGATTCTAACTGAAATAAGACACACAGAAAAAGAAACATCATAAGATATCACTAATACACGGAATGTAAACTTGGCTACACAGGAACTGAATTACTAAACAGAACAGGGTCTCAAATTTAGAAAACCAACTTATGCTTGCTTAAGGGGAATGGTGAGATGCGGTGCTCCATAGATACAGCGATTGAAATGAGCACAGATAAAGTTCCTTAAGCCAAATATGGAATAGACAAGAGCTACTCCTTGCTCAACGAAATGGACTCAAAACCCCATATTAAACGCCTAAGAATGTACCTGACTAGTAAGTATCTTAAAACTTATGGATTGCTATGTCTCCAAAAGAGAATCCAGCGTGTGTACAGGGGCATAAATGCAGCAGTCATAGGATTGGAGAGGTTTGGTGAGCAAATGAAGACCCTTTGAAGTCATATTGCATGGTACCCATTCCACGGGTCTCAACTCTCCAGGTTTAAGGGATTCTTCCTTCAGCTAAAACATGCATGTGGAACCCAGAGTATGATCAACCATGTGATCGGGAGATGTGTTCAAATATGTCTCAGTTCTCATCTCCTGGTACTCGGGTGCAACATTCCAGACGCTTTACTAACACTCTCCCGACTTGGAGAGTCAGTGCCTTTAACCTCCTGTTTGGCCCAGTTTGCAATTTCTGCGGAAGATGAACAGGAATAGGGAGAACCAATGAGAGACTAGCTGGAGGTGTCTGGACGGGCAAATTTAACTCTCATTTCCCACCAGGAAGAGGAATTAACCAAAGGCTCAGCGTGCCGTGCCGGAACCAGATTAGGGCCTGAAGCAATCCTGCGGTGTTGCGGCCAGCTCACAAGAAAGCGAGTTGAAGAAAGGAGCTCAGGGGCACTGTAATTCACAAACCTGCAGAGTTATAAATGACAGCTATCGTCCAAAAATATACTGAAGTAAGGCTGCCAAGAGGACTTGAAAGCGGGGCAGAATTGCAGGAAACCGATTTCAGGAGGTAGACTGGAATTGCATTTAAAGCATAGGAAAAGAGGCAGAACGTCCACAATGATGCACTTGGCCATAAAGGGCATAAGCGTTTTTTCCTGAATATATTCAGGAAAAAACGCATACGCCCTTTTTGGCCAACCAAGCAAGCTTGCAAAGGAAATCTGCACTACAATGAAGTCTCACTTCCCCCCGGTCAAAAGGGCCACCTGAAAAAAGTGTAAAATCCAGAAAGGCAGGACAGGCCATGGAGAACTGGGAGCCTTGTTATGCTGATGAGCAGGATGTAAATTGCCAACAGCCACTCCGGAAAAGTGTATGGTGTTTCCTGAAACATGTAAAAAACAAAGCAACAGAGCCTAGGGCACTTCCACTTATGGTCCTATAGCTTAGGGAAATTAAAATCAAAAAGACACAGCCACCCCAAAGTTTGGGACGGCTCTGTTTACAAGAACCTCGTTTACGGTACAAGTTCAATATCGCAGAAAGTGAAAAATGGATAAAGAAATTGTGGTACTTACGTACAATTCAATATCACTCAGCAATGAAATCTATGTCATCAGGCCCGTAGCAGCATAATGAGTGGATTCAGGTATGATGATTCTAACTGAAATAAGTCACACAGAAAAAGAAACATCATAAGATATCACTAATACACGGAATATAAACTTGGCTACACAGGAACTGGATTACAAAACAGAAGAGGGTCTCAAATTTAGAAAACCAACTTATGCTTGCTTAAGGGGAAAGGTGAGTTGGGGTGCTGCACAGAATCAGAGATTGAAATGAGCACAGATAAAGGTCCTTAAGCCAAATATGGAATAGACTAGAGCTACACCTTGCTCAACGAAATGGACTCAACACCCCATATTAAACGCCTAAGAATGTACCTGACTAGTAAGTATCTTAAAACCTATGGATTGCTATGTCTCCGAAAGAGAATCAAGCGGGTGTACAGGGGCATAAACGCAGCAGTGATAGGATTGGAGAGGTTCGGTGAGCAAATGAAGACGCTTTGAAGTCATATTGCACGGTACCCATTCCAAGGGTCTCAACTCTCCAGGTTTAAGGGATTCTTCCTTCAGCTAAAACATGCATGTGGAACCCAGAGTATGATCAACCGTGTGATCGGGAGATGTGTTCCAATATGTCTCAGTTCTCGTCCCCTGGTACTCGGGCGCAACATTCCAGATGATTTACTAACACTCTCCCGACTTGGAGAGTCAGTGCCTTTAACCTCCTGTTTGGCCCAGTTTGCAATTTCTGTGGAAGATGAACAGGAATAGGGAGAACCAATGAGAGACTAGCTGGAGGTGTCTGGACGGGCAAATTTAACTCTCATTTCCCACCAGGAAGAGGAATTAACCAAAGGCTCAGCGTGCCGTGCCGGAACCAGATTAGGGCCTGAAGCAATCCTGCGGTGTTGCGGCCAGCTCACAAGAAAGCGAGTTGAAGAAAGGAGCTCAGGGGCACTGTAATTCACAAACCTGCAGAGTTATAAATGACAGCTATCGTCCAAAAATATACTGAAGTAAGGCTGCCAAGAGGACTTGAAAGCGGGGCAGAATTGCAGGAAACCGATTTCAGGAGGTAGACTGGAATTGCATTTAAAGCATAGGAAAAGAGGCAGAACGTCCACAATGATGCACTTGGCCATAAAGGGCATAAGCGTTTTTTCCTGAATATATTCAGGAAAAAACGCATACGCCCTTTTTGGCCAACCAAGCAAGCTTGCAAAGGAAATCTGCACTACAATGAAGTCTCACTTCCCCCCGGTCAAAAGGGCCACCTGAAAAAAGTGTAAAATCCAGAAAGGCAGGACAGGCCATGGAGAACTGGGAGCCTTGTTATGCTGATGAGCAGGATGTAAATTGCCAACAGCCACTCCGGAAAAGTGTATGGTGTTTCCTGAAACATGTAAAAAACAAAGCAACAGAGCCTAGGGCACTTCCACTTATGGTCCTATAGCTTAGGGAAATTAAAATCAAAAAGACACAGCCACCCCAAAGTTTGGGACGGCTCTGTTTACAAGAACCTCGTTTACGGTACAAGTTCAATATCGCAGAAAGTGAAAAATGGATAAAGAAATTGTGGTACTTACGTACAATTCAATATCACTCAGCAATGAAATCTATGTCATCAGGCCCGTAGCAGCATAATGAGTGGATTCAGGTATGATGATTCTAACTGAAATAAGTCACACAGAAAAAGAAACATCATAAGATATCACTAATACACGGAATATAAACTTGGCTACACAGGAACTGGATTACAAAACAGAAGAGGGTCTCAAATTTAGAAAACCAACTTATGCTTGCTTAAGGGGAAAGGTGAGTTGGGGTGCTGCACAGAATCAGAGATTGAAATGAGCACAGATAAAGGTCCTTAAGCCAAATATGGAATAGACTAGAGCTACACCTTGCTCAACGAAATGGACTCAACACCCCATATTAAACGCCTAAGAATGTACCTGACTAGTAAGTATCTTAAAACCTATGGATTGCTATGTCTCCGAAAGAGAATCAAGCGGGTGTACAGGGGCATAAACGCAGCAGTGATAGGATTGGAGAGGTTCGGTGAGCAAATGAAGACGCTTTGAAGTCATATTGCACGGTACCCATTCCAAGGGTCTCAACTCTCCAGGTTTAAGGGATTCTTCCTTCAGCTAAAACATGCATGTGGAACCCAGAGTATGATCAACCGTGTGATCGGGAGATGTGTTCCAATATGTCTCAGTTCTCGTCCCCTGGTACTCGGGCGCAACATTCCAGATGATTTACTAACACTCTCCCGACTTGGAGAGTCAGTGCCTTTAACCTCCTGTTTGGCCCAGTTTGCAATTTCTGTGGAAGATGAACAGGAATAGGGAGAACCAATGAGAGACTAGCTGGAGGTGTCTGGACGGGCAAATTTAACTCTCATTTCCCACCAGGAAGAGGAATTAACCAAAGGCTCAGCGTGCCGTGCCGGAACCAGATTAGGGCCTGAAGCAATCCTGCGGTGTTGCGGCCAGCTCACAAGAAAGCGAGTTGAAGAAAGGAGCTCAGGGGCACTGTAATTCACAAACCTGCAGAGTTATAAATGACAGCTATCGTCCAAAAATATACTGAAGTAAGGCTGCCAAGAGGATTTGAAAGCGGGGCAGAACTGCGGGAAACCGATTTCAGGAAGTAGACTGGAATTGCATTTAAAGCATAGGAAAAGAGGCAGAACGTGGACAATGATGCACTTGGCCAAAAAGGGCCTATGCGTTTTTTCCTGAATATATTCAGGAAAAAACGCATATGCCCTTTTTGGCCAACCAAGCAAGCTTGCAAAGGAAATCTGCACTACAATGAAGTCTCACTTCCCCCCGGTCAAAAGGGCCACCTGAAATAAGTGTAAAATCCAGATAGGCAAGACAGGCCATGGGGAACTGGGAGCCTTGTTATGCTGATGGGCGGGATGTAAATTGCCAACAGCCACTCTGGAGAAGTGTATGGTGTTTCCTGAAACATGTAAAAAACAAAGCAACAGAGCCTAGGGCACTTCCACTTATGGTCCTATAGCTTAGGGAAATTAAAATCAAAAAGACACAGCCACCCGAAAGTTTGGGATGGCTCTGTTTACAAGAACCTCATTTACAGTACAAGTTCAATATCGCAGAAAGCGAAAAATGGATAAAGAAGTTGTGGTACTTACGTACAATGCATTATCACTCAGCAATGAAATCTATACCTTCAGGCCCATAGCAGCATAAAGAGTGGATTCAGGTATGATGATTCTAACTGAAATAAGACACACAGAAAAAGAAACATCATAAGATATCACTAATACATGGAATGTAAACTTGGCTACACAGGAACTGAATTACTAAACAGAACAGGGTCTCAAATTTAGAAAACCAACTTATGCTTGCTTAAGGGGAATGGTGAGATGGGGTGCTCCATAGAACCAGCGATTGAAATGAGCACAGAAAATGTTCCTTAAGCCAAATATGGAGTAGACAAGAGCTACTCCTTGCTCAACGAAATGGACTCAAAACCCCATATTAAACGCCTAAGAATGTACCTGACTGGTAAGTATCTTAAAACTTATGGATTGCTATGTCTCCAAAAGAGAATCCAGCATGTGTACAGGGGCATAAATGCAGCAGTCATAGGATTGGAGAGGTTTGGTGAGCAAATGAAGACCCTTTGAAGTCATATTGCATGGTACCCATTCCACGGGTCTCAACTCTCCAGGTTTAAGGGATTCTTCCTTCAGCTAAAACATGCATGTGGAACCCAGAGTATGATCAACCATGTGATCGGGAGATGTGTTCAAATATGTCTCAGTTCTCATCTCCTGGTACTCGGGTGCAACATTCCAGACGCTTTACTAACACTCTCCCGACTTGGAGAGTCAGTGCCTTTAACCTCCTGTTTGGCCCAGTTTGCAATTTCTGCGGAAGATGAACAGGAATAGGGAGAACCAATGAGAGACTAGCTGGAGGTGTCTGGACGGGCAAATTTAACTCTCATTTCCCACCAGGAAGAGGAATTAACCAAAGGCTCAGCGTGCCGTGCCGGAACCAGATTAGGGCCTGAAGCAATCCTGCGGTGTTGCGGCCAGCTCACAAGAAAGCGAGTTGAAGAAAGGAGCTCAGGGGCACTGTAATTCACAAACCTGCAGAGTTATAAATGACAGCTATCGTCCAAAAATATACTGAAGTAAGGCTGCCAAGAGGACTTGAAAGCGGGGCAGAATTGCAGGAAACCGATTTCAGGAGGTAGACTGGAATTGCATTTAAAACATAGGAAACGAGGCAGAACGTGGACAATGATGCACTTGGCCAAAAAGGGCGTATGCGTTTTTTCCTGAATATATTCAAGAAAAAACTCATACGCACTTTTTGGGCAACCAAGCAAGCTTGCAAAGGAAATCTGCACTACAATGAAGTCTCACTTCCCCCCGGTCAAAAGGGCCACCTGATAAAAGTGTAAAATCCAGAAAGGCAGGACAGGCCATGGAGAACTGGGAGCCTTGTTATGCTGATGAGCGGGATGTAAATTGCCAATAGCCACTCCGGAAAAGTGTATGGTGTTTCCTGAAACATGTAAAAAACAAAGCAACAGAGCCTAGGGCACTTCCACTTATGGTCCTATAGCTTAGGGAAATTAAAATCAAAAAGACACAGCCCCCCCAAAGTTTGGGACGGCTCTGTTTACAAGAACCTCGTTTACGGTACAAGTTCAATATCACAGAAAGTGAAAAATGGATAAAGAAGTTGTGGTACTTACGTACAATTCAATATCACTCAGCAATGAAATCTATGTCATCAGGCCCGTAGCAGCATAATGAGTGGATTCAGGTATGATGATTCTAACTGAAATAAGTCACACAGAAAAAGAAACATCATAAGATATCACTAATACATGGAATATAAACTTGGCTACACAGGAACTGGATTACAAAACAGAACAGGGTCTCAAATTTAGAAAACCAACTTATGCTTGCTTAAGGGGAAAGGTGAGTTAGGGTGCTGCATAGAATCAGAGATTGAAATGAGCACAGATAATGTTCCTTAAGCCAAATATGGAATAGACAAGAGCTACTCCTTGCTCAATGAAATGGACTCAACACCCCATATTAAACGCCTAAGAATGTACCTGACTAGTAAGTATCTTAAAACCTATGGATTGCTATGTCTCCGAAAGAGAATCAAGCGGCTGTACAGGGGCATAAACGCAGCAGTGATAGGATTGGAGAGGTTCGGTGAGCAAATGAAGACGCTTTGAAGTCATATTGCATGGTACCCATTCCAAGGGTCTCAAATCTCCAGGTTTAAGGGATTCTTCCTTCAGCTAAAACATGCATGTGGAACCCAGAGTATGATCAACCATGTGATCGGGAGATGTGTTCAAATATGTCTCAGTTCTCATCTCCTGGTACTCGGGTGCAACATTCCAGACGCTTTACTAACACTCTCCCGACTTGGAGAGTCAGTGCCTTTAACCTCCTGTTTGGCCCAGTTTGCAATTACTGCGGAAGATGAACAGGAATAGGGAGAACCAATGAGAGACTAGCTGGAGGTGTCTGGACGGGCAAATTTAACTCTCATTTCCCACCTGGAAGAGGAATTAACCAAAGGCTCAGCGTGCCGTGCCGGAACCAGATTAGGGCCTGAAGCAATCCTGCCGTGTTGCGGCCAGCTCACAAGAAAGCGAGTTGAAGAAAGGAGCTCAGGGGCACTGTAATTCACAAACCTGCAGAGTTATAAATGACAGCTATCGTCCAAAAATATACTGAAGTAAGGCTGCCAAGAGGACTTGAAAGCGGGGCAGAATTGCAGGAAACCGATTTCAGGAGGTAGACTGGAATTGCATTTAAAACATAGGAAAAGAGGCAGAACGTGGACAATGATGCACTTGGCCAAAAAGGGCGTATGCGTTTTTTCCTGAATATATTCAGGAAAAAACGCATACGCCCTTTTTGGCCAACCAAGCAAGCTTGCAAAGGAAATCTGCACTACAATGAAGTCTCACTTCCCCCCGGTCAAAAGGGTCACCTGAAAAAAGTGTAAAATCCAGAAAGGCAGGACAGGCCATGGAGAACTGGGAGCCTTGTTATGCTGATGGGCGGGATGTAAATTGCCAACAGCCACTCGGGAGAGGTGTATGGTGTTTCCTGAAACATCTAAAAAACAAAGCAACAGAGCCTAGGGCACTTCCACTTATGGTCCTATAGCTTAGGGAAATTAAAATCAAAAAGACACAGCCACCCGAAAGTTTGGGACGGCTCTGTTTACAAGAACCTCGTTTACGGTACAAGTTCAATATCGCAGAAAGTGAAAAATGGATAAAGAAGTTGTGGTACTTACGTACAATGCAATATCACTCAGCAATGAAATCTATGTCATCAGGCCCATAGCAGCATAATGAGTGGATTCAGGTATGATGATTCTAACTGAAATAAGTCACACAGAAAAAGAAACATCATAAGATACCACTAATACACGGAATGTAAACTTGGGTACACAGGAACTGGATTACAAAACAGAACAGGGTCTCAAATTTAGAAAACCAACTTATGCTTGCTTAAGGGGAAAGGTGAGTTGGGGTGCTGCATAAAACCAGAGATTGAAATGAGCACAGATAAAGTTCCTTAAGCCAAATATGGAATAGACAAGAACTACTCCTTGCTCAACGAAATGGACTCAACACCCCATATTAAACGCCTAAGAATGTACCTGACTAGTAAGTATCTTAAAACCTATGGATTGCTATGTCTTGAAAGGAAATCAAGCGTGTGTACAGGGGCATAAACGCAGCAGTGATAGGATTGGAGAGGTTCGGTGAGCAAATGAAGACCCTTTGAAGTCATATTGCATGGGACCCATTCCACGGGTCTCAACTCTCCAGGTTTAAGGGATTCTTCCTTCAGCTAAAACATGCACGTGGAACCCAGAGTATGATCAACCGTGTGATCGGGAGACGTGTTCCAATATGTCTCAGTTCCCGTCCCCTGGTACTCGGGTGCAACATTCCAGATGCTTTACTAACACTCTCCCGACTTGGAGAGTCAGTGCCTTTAACCTCCTGTTTGGCCCAGTTTGCAATTTCTGCGGAAGATGTACAGGAATAGGGAGAACCAATGAGAGACTAGCTGGAGGTGTCTGGACGGGCAAATTTAACTCTCATTTCCCACCAGGAAGAAGAATTGACCAAAGGCTCAGCGTGCCGTGCCGGAACCAGATTAGGGCCTGAAGCAATCCTGCGGTGTTGCGGCCAGCTCACAAGAAAGCGAGTTGAAGAAAGGAGCTCAGGGGCACTGTAATTCACAAACCTGCAGAGTTATAAATGACAGCTATCGTCCAAAAATATACTGAAGTAAGGCTGCCAAGAGGACTTGAAAGCGGGGCAGAATTGCAGGAAACCGATTTCAGGAGGTAGACTGGAATTGCATTTAAAGCATAGGAAAAGAGGCAGAACGTCCACAATGATGCACTTGGCCAAAAAGGGCGTATGCGTTTTTTCCTGAATATATTCAGGAAAAAACGCATACGCCCTTTTTGGCCAACCAAGCAAGCTTGCAAAGGAAATCTGCACTACAATGAAGTCTCACTTCCCCCCGGTCAAAAGGGTCACCTGAAAAAAGTGTAAAATCCAGAAAGGCAGGACAGGCCATGGAGAACTGGGAGCCTTGTTATGCTGATGGGCGGGATGTAAATTGCCAACAGCCACTCGGGAGAGGTGTATGGTGTTTCCTGAAACATCTAAAAAACAAAGCAACAGAGCCTAGGGCACTTCCACTTATGGTCCTATAGCTTAGGGAAATTAAAATCAAAAAGACACAGCCACCCGAAAGTTTGGGACGGCTCTGTTTACAAGAACCTCGTTTACGGTACAAGTTCAATATCGCAGAAAGTGAAAAATGGATAAAGAAGTTGTGGTACTTACGTACAATGCAATATCACTCAGCAATGAAATCTATGTCATCAGGCCCATAGCAGCATAATGAGTGGATTCAGGTATGATGATTCTAACTGAAATAAGTCACACAGAAAAAGAAACATCATAAGATACCACTAATACACGGAATGTAAACTTGGGTACACAGGAACTGGATTACAAAACAGAACAGGGTCTCAAATTTAGAAAACCAACTTATGCTTGCTTAAGGGGAAAGGTGAGTTGGGGTGCTGCATAAAACCAGAGATTGAAATGAGCACAGATAAAGTTCCTTAAGCCAAATATGGAATAGACAAGAACTACTCCTTGCTCAACGAAATGGACTCAACACCCCATATTAAACGCCTAAGAATGTACCTGACTAGTAAGTATCTTAAAACCTATGGATTGCTATGTCTCTGAAAGGAAATCAAGCGTGTGTACAGGGGCATAAACGCAGCAGTGATAGGATTGGAGAGGTTCGGTGAGCAAATGAAGACCCTTTGAAGTCATATTGCATGGGACCCATTCCACGGGTCTCAACTCTCCAGGTTTAAGGGATTCTTCCTTCAGCTAAAACATGCACGTGGAACCCAGAGTATGATCAACCGTGTGATCGGGAGACGTGTTCCAATATGTCTCAGTTCCCGTCCCCTGGTACTCGGGTGCAACATTCCAGATGCTTTACTAACACTCTCCCGACTTGGAGAGTCAGTGCCTTTAACCTCCTGTTTGGCCCAGTTTGCAATTTCTGCGGAAGATGTACAGGAATAGGGAGAACCAATGAGAGACTAGCTGGAGGTGTCTGGACGGGCAAATTTAACTCTCATTTCCCACCAGGAAGAAGAATTGACCAAAGGCTCAGCGTGCCGTGCCGGAACCAGATTAGGGCCTGAAGCAATCCTGCGGTGTTGCGGCCAGCTCACAAGAAAGCGAGTTGAAGAAAGGAGCTCAGGGGCACTGTAATTCACAAACCTGCAGAGTTATAAATGACAGCTATCGTCCAAAAATATACTGAAGTAAGGCTGCCAAGAGGACTTGAAAGCGGGGCAGAATTGCAGGAAACCGATTTCAGGAGGTAGACTGGAATTGCATTTAAAGCATAGGAAAAGAGGCAGAACGTCCACAATGATGCACTTGGCCAAAAAGGGCGTATGCGTTTTTTCCTGAATATATTCAGGAAAAAACGCATACGCCCTTTTTGGCCAACCAAGCAAGCTTGCAAAGGAAATCTGCACTACAATGAAGTCTCACTTCCCCCCGGTCAAAAGGGTCACCTGAAAAAAGTGTAAAATCCAGAAAGGCAGGACAGGCCATGGAGAACTGGGAGCCTTGTTATGCTGATGGGCGGGATGTAAATTGCCAACAGCCACTCGGGAGAGGTGTATGGTGTTTCCTGAAACATCTAAAAAACAAAGCAACAGAGCCTAGGGCACTTCCACTTATGGTCCTATAGCTTAGGGAAATTAAAATCAAAAAGACACAGCCACCCGAAAGTTTGGGACGGCTCTGTTTACAAGAACCTCGTTTACGGTACAAGTTCAATATCGCAGAAAGTGAAAAATGGATAAAGAAGTTGTGGTACTTACGTACAATGCAATATCACTCAGCAATGAAATCTATGTCATCAGGCCCATAGCAGCATAATGAGTGGATTCAGGTATGATGATTCTAACTGAAATAAGTCACACAGAAAAAGAAACATCATAAGATACCACTAATACACGGAATGTAAACTTGGGTACACAGGAACTGGATTACAAAACAGAACAGGGTCTCAAATTTAGAAAACCAACTTATGCTTGCTTAAGGGGAAAGGTGAGTTGGGGTGCTGCATAAAACCAGAGATTGAAATGAGCACAGATAAAGTTCCTTAAGCCAAATATGGAATAGACAAGAACTACTCCTTGCTCAACGAAATGGACTCAACACCCCATATTAAACGCCTAAGAATGTACCTGACTAGTAAGTATCTTAAAACCTATGGATTGCTATGTCTCTGAAAGGAAATCAAGCGTGTGTACAGGGGCATAAACGCAGCAGTGATAGGATTGGAGAGGTTCGGTGAGCAAATGAAGACCCTTTGAAGTCATATTGCATGGGACCCATTCCACGGGTCTCAACTCTCCAGGTTTAAGGGATTCTTCCTTCAGCTAAAACATGCACGTGGAACCCAGAGTATGATCAACCGTGTGATCGGGAGACGTGTTCCAATATGTCTCAGTTCCCGTCCCCTGGTACTCGGGTGCAACATTCCAGATGCTTTACTAACACTCTCCCGACTTGGAGAGTCAGTGCCTTTAACCTCCTGTTTGGCCCAGTTTGCAATTTCTGCGGAAGATGTACAGGAATAGGGAGAACCAATGAGAGACTAGCTGGAGGTGTCTGGACGGGCAAATTTAACTCTCATTTCCCACCAGGAAGAAGAATTGACCAAAGGCTCAGCGTGCCGTGCCGGAACCAGATTAGGGCCTGAAGCAATCCTGCGGTGTTGCGGCCAGCTCACAAGAAAGCGAGTTGAAAAAAGGAGCTCAGGGGCACTGTAATTCACAAACCTGCAGAGTTATAAATGACAGCTATCGTCCAAAAATATACTGAAGTAAGGCTGCCAAGAGGACTTGAAAGCGGGGCAGAATTGCAGGAAACCGATTTCAGGAGGTAGACTGGAATTGCATTTAAAGCATAGGAAAAGAGGCAGAACGTCGACAATGATGCACTTGGCCAAAAAGGGCGTATGCGTGTTTTCCTGAATATATTCAGGAAAAAACGCATACGCCCTTTTTGGCCAACCAAGCAAGCTTGCAAAGGAAATCTGCACTACAATGGAGTCTCACTTCCCCCCGGTCAAAAGGGTCACCTGAAAAAAGTGTAAAATCCAGAAAGGCAGGACAGGCCATGGAGAACTGGGAGCCTTGTTATGCTGATGGGCGGGATGTAAATTGCCAACAGCCACTCGGGAGAGGTGTATGGTGTTTCCTGAAACATCTAAAAAACAAAGCAACAGAGCCTAGGGCACTTCCACTTATGGTCCTATAGCTTAGGGAAATTAAAATCAAAAAGACACAGCCACCCCAAATTTTGGGACAGCTCTGTTTACAACAACCTCGTTTACGGTAAAAGTTTAATATCACAGAAAGCGAAAAATGGATAAAGAAGATGTGGTACTTACGTACAATGCAATATCACTCATCAATGAAATCTATGTCATCAGGCCCGTAGCAGCATAATGAGTGGATTCAGGTATGATGATTCTAACTGAAATAAGTCACACAGAAAAAGAAACATCATAAGATATCACTAATACACGGAATGTAAACTTGGGTACACAGGAACTGGATTACAAAACAGAACAGGGCCTCAAATTTATAAATCCAACGTATGCTTGCTTAAGGGGAAAGGTGAGTTGGGGTGCTGCATAAAACCAGAGATTGAAATGAGCACAGATAAAGGTCCTTAAGCCAAATATGGAATAGACAAGAGCTACTCCTTGCTCAACGAAATGGACTCAAAACCCCATATTAAACGCTTAAGAATGTAGCTGACTAGTAAGTATCTTAAAACCTATGGATTGCTATGTCTCTGAAAGAGAATCAAGCATGTGTACAGGGGCATAAACGCAGCAGTGATAGGATTGGAGAGGTTTGGTGAGCAAATGAAGACCCTTTGAAGTCATATTGCATGGTACCCATTCCACGGGTCTCAACTCTCCAGGTTTAAGGGATTCTTCCTTCAGCTAAAACATGCATGTGGATCCCGGAGTATGATCAACCGTGTGATCGGGAGACGTGTTCAAATATGTCTCAGTTCTCATCTCCTGGTAATCGGGTGCAACATTCCAGATGCTTTACTAACACTCTCCCGACTTGGAGAGTCAGTGCCTTTTACCTCCTGTTTGGTCCAGTTTGCAATTTCTGCGGAAGATGAACAGGAATAGGGACAACCAATGAGAGACTAGCTGGAGGTGTCTGGACGGGCAAATTTAACTCTCATTTCCCACCAGGAAGAGGAATTAACCAAAGGCTCAGCGTGCGGTGCTGGAACCAGATTAGGGCCTGAAGCAATCCAGCGGTATTGCGGCCACCACACAAGAAAGCGAGTTGAAGAAAGGAGCTCTGGGGCACTGTAATTCACAAACCTGCAGAGTTATAAATGACAGCTATCGTCCAAAAATATACTGAAGTAAGGCTGCCAAGAGGACTTGAAAGCGGGGCAGAATTGTAGGAAACCGATTTCAGGAGGTAGACTGCAATTGCATTTAAAGCATAGGAAAAGAGGCAGAACGTCGACAATGATGCACTTGGCCAAAAAGGGCGTATGCGTTTTTTCCTGCATACGCTGTTTTTGGCCAACCAGGCCAGCTTGCAAAGGAAATCTGCACTACAATGAAGTCTCACTTCCCCCCAGTCAAAAGGGCCATCTGAAAAAAGTGTAAAATCCAGAAAGGCAGGACAGGCCATGGAGAACTGGGAGCCTTGTTATGCTGATGGGCGGCATGTAAATTGCCAACAGCCACTCCGGAGAAGTGTATGGTGTTTCCTGAAACATCTAAAAAACAAAGCAACAGAGCCTAGGGCACTTCCACTTATGGTCCTATGGCTTAGGGAAATTAAAATAAAAAAGACACAGCCACCGCAAAAGTTTGGGTCGGCTCTATTTACAAGAACCTCGTTTATGGTACATGTTCATATCACAGAAAGTGAAAAATGGATAAAGAAGTTGTGGTACTTACGTACAATGCAATATCACTCAGCAATGACATCTATGTCATCAGGCCCGTAGCAGCACAATGAGTGGATTTAGGTATGATGATTCTAACTGAAATAAGTCACACAGAAAAAGAAACATGATAAGATATCACTAATACACGGAATGTGAACTTGGCTACACATGAACTGAATTACAGAACAGAACAGGGTCTCAAGTTTAGAAAACCAACTTATTCTTGCTTAAGGGGGAAGGTGATTTGGGGTGCTGCATAAAACCAGAGTTTGACTTTAGCACAGATACTGTTCCATAAGCCAAATATGTAATAGACAAGACCTACCCCTTGCTCAACAAAATGGACTCAACAATGATGTATCACCTCACAGCTGATAGAATGGGCATCATCAGAAAATCTACAAACAAAAAATGCTGGAAAGGGTGTGGAGAAAAGGAACCCTCTTCCACTATTGTTGGGAATATAAATTGATACAGTCACTGGAGAACAATATGGAGTTCTTAAGAAACTAACAATAGAATTACCATATGATACAGTAATCCCAGTACTGGACATATACCCAGACAAAACCATAAATCAAAAAGAGACATTCACCGCAATGTTCATTGCATCACTATTTACAATATCGAGGTAATGGAAGCAACCTAAATGCCCACAGACAGACGAATGCATAAAGCTGTGGTACATATATAAAATGGAATATTACTAAGCCATGAAAAGGAATGAAATTGGGTCATTTGTAGAGACGTCGATGGATCTAGAGACTGTCATACAGAGTGAATTAAGTCAGAAAGAGAAAAACAAATCTTGTATATTCATGCATATATGTGGAACCTAGAAAAACCGTACAGATTAACCATTTTGCAAGGCATAAATAGAGCAACAGATGTAGACAACAAATGTATGGACAACAAGGGGGGAAAGCTGTTGGGGGGGTCGTGGTGGGAGGAGTTGAGAGACTGGGATTGGCATGTATACATTTATATGTATAAAATAGATAACCAATAAGAACCTGCTGTATAAAAATATAAAATAAAATTCAAAATTGAAAAGAAATAAAATTTAAAAAATAAAACGGAAAAAACAATTATTCCCTTCACATACATGTATTTATATGAATAAATTATTTCCATGCTTCTATCTGTAAATACAAAAAAGAGGAATAAAATCTACCTTGAACCAAAAATGAAAAAGAGAAAAAAAACACAGAACCCACCAGTTCCACAGAGGAAAACCGTATCAGGGCACTTGCTCCAGTTGTAAACAATTCTGAAGTTGGTCAGTGGTGGGGAATCGTCTCCCATTCAGCCAGCAGCCCCCACGCAACAAGCGTCCTCATTGCAAAGCTGGTGCACTGTGCCGAGGCATCTGTGAGTAAACGTGAGCTGAGCCCCAGGCCAGTTGCTGCTGAACTATTCCCACCCATCCCAGGTAAAACACCTGAATATATACAAGGACTTGAAAGCCTAGAGGAAGGGCCATAGAGCCACACGAGTGACAGCATGCCGGCCGACTTGGTGCCTGCAGGCCAGCCAGGATGGTCCTGGCCCTGGGTGCTCTTCTGGAAGATTTCCATTTCCCTGCCTGAGATACCCGTCCTGTCCCTGCCCCCACTGCTTTTTTCCTTCCTCACCTCTGCCCAGGGAGAAATTCCAGCAGCAGGTATGGGTGACACATCCTCTTCTTTAGCAGGTGGCAGCCTGGCAACTGCTACAGAAAGTCCAGCAGAGCCCCACTCACACTGGGCCACCCACAAAGCCGTGGCCTCTCACTCCCTCCCACCAGCCCAGCCCCGAGACTGCTGACAGGGCAGAGAAAATGGCGTCAGGCATGGCTGCAGGGGCTCTTGCTGCCTGGAGTGGTATTTATATTGATCTCAACCCAGGCACACCTGGGGAGGGCTGGCCGGCACGGTAAGGCTGCCCAGCTCAGCCAATCATCACCCCTCAGGGGCTCACAGTTGCAGAAAATGGAACTTGCTGAACCGGCCAGGTCCAAGGAACAGGTGTGGGCTCCTGAGAGTCAGGATAGACAAGGGGCTGCAGCTTTGGCTTGTTTTCTAATCATTTTATCTGGCCCATGAGTGTGAGACAACTTCAAGAAAACCCTCTCCTAATGAGAGGAACCCAGGAGTCAGGGAGAGGAGGAGTGGGTGGTGGTTGGAGACAGAGGCCTGGTGCCCCGGGTGCAGTGGAAGTCTCTGGAAGACCAGGTGGAGGGAGGCCGCACAGAGTGATGCCCAGGGTCACAGACCTGTCGCAGCTGCTGTTTGTTAGTTCAAGTCCTGCTCTGAGGTGCTCTGTGTCAGCTCTGAGCGACAGGTGAGCTGGGGGTGCTCTGCAATGAGGGCTATGTGCACGGTTCCTGTGTGCCCAGCCCTGCCACAGTACCTGCAAGGGTAGCTCTGTATCCTGGGAGGGGCCTGACCACGAGAGCCCCGTGGGCTGGGGTGGGGGGTGGGGTACCTGCCCAGGTGAGCTCCATATTCTGGGATTGGTCTGACCACGAGAGCCCCATGGGCTGCTGGGGACCTGGTAAAGGATGTCAGGACAGTCAGTGAAGCCACCGAGGATATACCTCCAGTTGCTCCTAATTCCTACACCCTGCTGGTCATTCTACCAACCACCAGGACATGGTATTCTGTATTAGTCTTCAATGATGCCTTCTTTTGTATTCCATTAGTCCCAGAGTCACAAGAAATTTTGGCTTGTGAGTGGCAGGACTCAACATACAACTAAAACAATACTTCCGGGCCGTCTTGCCCCAAGGGTGCAAAAATTCCCACACTATCTTTGGGGAAACCTTAGCTAAAGACCTAAAAGTTCTACCTCTGGAAAAGGAAACCCTCCTTCAATACGCAGACGACATTCTGATCACCAGCCCTACTAAGGAGGCCTCTGAACTACCAAGCCAATAAAGGATAGAAGTTGTCCAAGAAAAAGCTCAAATATCACAGACTGCGGTGACCTGCCTGGGCTTCATTCTCACAGAAGGTCGGAGAAGCCCATCCCAGGAAAGGGAAGAAACCATTTTCGGCCTTACCCCTTTCTAAAACTAGAAGACAGCTTAGGGGTTCCTGGGGAGGCCAGGGTTTGCTGCTTCTGGATCCCTAACTACAGTCTACTAGCTGGGCCTCTATATGAAACACTGAAAGGAAAAGATGATGATCCTTTTGAATAGAATCCAGAAGTGGCCTTTCAAGAATGGAAAGAGCAGTCAATTCAGACCCTTGCCCTGGAACTCCCTAATTTAGCTAAACCCTTTGACCTTTACATTCCCGGTGAAAGGTGAATCGCCATTGGAGAATTAGTGCAAAAACTGGGACCACTTGAAATGGAACAATGCAAGAATGCCATCCAGGTAGGATAAACTACGGTCACCAAGGGGCTTGGCCCACTGCCGCATCTGGCCAAGATACTGGCGGTATCTAAAAACCTGGAAATCAGCAGCCCAAAAGGCCTCCTCCCTCCTAAGGGAAAAGGACCCCACGTGGTGATCCTAACCACCAACCATGCCCTGAAGTTGCAGGGTTTGCTCCGTGGACACACCAACCTCGAGTGAGGAGGTCCTCCAACTCCAACATCCAGAGAGATAACCGGGGGCAACAGGGCACCATGACGACTCGTGTGAACATCACTTGACCTGGAGTTTCTCTCATAAAACAACAAGAGTGTGTCCCAAAAGAGTAGACTACTGCTTGCAGGACTTACTGCACCCAGAGGGGAGCTAGTAATCTTGGCGGGGGAACCGTATATCACACTGTCACCATAGAAAAGCCTACAGACACCGTGATGATGGTGGCCAATAAGACTGGCTGGACTCCTGTTTACTTCAAAAGGCTGTTGACTCAGTGGCCATCATGGTCCTTGATCACCACTGACCCTGGACTGCCTGGGAGTTGAGCGGGCAGGGCTCTGACACCTGGTGCTGTTTGTACGTTAATTCAGGGGCCTAATTGAAGAAAGCACAGACTACTGTTCAGAGCATCTAGGCTGGCAGAAACGGTCAGCCTAAGGTGGCCGAACAAATGTGGGGCGGGGTGAAACCGGCCCCCACAGCGTCTCTGCACATCTCTTTCCTGGACCCTTAAAGGTCATTAGAATCTATAACGCTTCCAATGCTGGTGCTCAGGTGGACGAGCAGGGAGGCAGGGGGCCTGGGGACAATCAACGTCACCTGGAGGCTGCTGGGGAGAAGCTCTGACCCTCGCCCCTTGGTATGAGGGCTCCCAATTCAGCACTCAGCAGTTACAGAAGAAGGGTCTGCACCCTCAGCACTCCAAGAATGAGGAACGGGACAAAAGGCAGAGGAGGGGTTTGTCCCCAGCAAAGCCCATTAAAAATCCCTGGGAGATAAAAATAGAATCTGGGCAATAAAGTCAAGTCTAACCTTTTTTATCCTTTGTGCTTTGTCTAATTTCATGTGCTCCTAGGGTCCCGCATGCAGAGGTTCCACACCCGGCACTTCAGACCAGATTTCCTAGTGCAGAATGGCTGGGTCGACACCTCAGCTCCTGGGGCCCAGTGCAGACTCCGCGATATAGAGCCTGAGCTGCAGCCAACCCGGCCCTCGAGAGCTCCGCCCCCTCCCTCCCACTGACTCTGACAGGATCTCTACACAGCAGCCCAGCCCACAGCCCACGGGGTAGTGCATGCTCTCACCTCTCCATTCTCTGATCAAAATATAAAGTTTCCTTTGCTTGTGAACCAAACTCAGTCTCGATCTGTTGGCCCCAATGACACTGCACAGGGGGACACTTGTTGGGGTCCACTCTGGAGGATCAGTAACAGAAATTGAGACTATTGTAACCTCAATGAACAGATGTGTGAGCCAAACTGTAGTTAACATAGAACAGTGTATAAGGCTCGGGTAAAATAAGATGTTTCTAACGCTTCCATTGGCTATTTCCATCACTTTATTATAAGCAAGTTCAGTGAAAAGGTTTGTCTTATTTGTCAGGTCAATATTAGAGAAACGAAGTGATTTCTTTCCAAGGATGTACATCTAATAATCTTGGTTAAAGCTTCAATCTTGTTTTAAATGCTTTTCCATTGAAAATGATACCTCTCTTTCAGCTCCCCCATTTCTGAGAAGTATAAAATCTTATAATTTATTATTACCAAAGGGGAAAGGTGGGAGGAGGGATAAATTAACAGTTTGGGATTAACACATACACACTGCTATGTATAAAATAGATCATCAACAAGGAACTACTGTATAGCACAGGGAACTACACTCAACATTTTGCAATAACCTATAAGGGGAAATAATCTGAAAAAGAATAGATATTTTTATTGACATCATCTATCAATGACAGTTAAAGTGTAACCTAAGGGAAGCTGGTGGTGAGTGCTTCTGACCCTGAAGACTTCAATCATCTAAAGTTTGGACTCTGCCTACTTCCCAAGGCCCTTAATGAACATATGTGTAGCCGTAGCTTAAAAAATTCCCCAGTTTGGGTTTCGGGGAGACACTGATTTTGAAAAAGCCCTGGTGTTCTCCTTACATGAATGGGACTCTTCCTACTGCTAAAACATGTCTGTCACACCCAGAGGATGGTATACCGTCTGATCGGGAAGAGTTTGGAAAAGGCATCTCATCTCCTCATCTCCTGGTGCTCGGGTTCACCCATCCAGCGTCTTTACTAACAGTCTCCCCACTTGGAGATGGCAGCACTGTCAACATCCTGTTGCGTACAGTTTGGAATTTGTCCAGAGGATGAAGCGGAAGGATGAGGAACAATGAGAGACAAGTCCTAGGTGTTCAGACAGGCACATGTCACTCTAATTTCCAATCAGGAAGACGAATTGACCAAAGGCTAGGGTTGCCCATGGAAACAGTATAGGGCTTGAGGAAATCCCGCTGCTTTGTGGCCAGTTCCCATAAACACAAGTTGAACAATGGAACTCAGGGACAGTAAAATTCACGAAACTGCAGAGTTGAAAATATCCATCACTGAAAAATGTCTTGAGGAAAGTCAGAGAAAAGGACTTGTAAGCAAGGGAGAATGGCAGGAAAGGGATTTGAGGAGGTAGAAAGGACTCGCCATTAAGCACAAGAAAAGGAGCTGAACATTGCCAACATTGCAGTTGGCCAAAAAGGGTGTATGCGTTTTTTTCTGTATATATTCAAGAAAAGGGCATACACTTTTTTAGCCAACCAAACAGGTGGGCACTGGAAGTCAATACTACAAGAGATATCACTTCGCATCAGTCAGAAGAGCCATCCTCATAAAGCGTAAACAACAAAAATGCAGGACAGGGCAAGGAGAAGAGGGAGCCCTGTGAGACTTATAGTGGAAATGTATATTGCCAACGGCCATTCTGGAGAAGTGTATTGTGTTTACTAAAGCATCTAAAAAATGAGCTACAGAGCATAGGGCACTTGCACTCATGGGCGTATATCTTGGGAAAAACAAAAATCGAGAGGACACAGGCACCCCAATGTTTACCCCCTCTCTGTTTAAAAGATCCTCGACTAGGATATAACTTAAATGTCTCTGGAGAGAAAAAATGGATAGAGATGTGGTACTTAGGTAGAGTGGAATATTATTCAGCCTGGAAATCAATGAAATATGGCCAGTTGTAACAACTCTGGAGGAGTTACGTATGATCATTCTAAGTGACATAATTCAAAAAGAAAAAGACACATATCATAAGATATCACTTAAAGGTGGAATCCAAAATGGCTACACATGAAATAAATTACAAAAAAAAACATAGTCAAATATGTAGAAAACACGCATAAGGCTGCTAAACGGGAAAGGTGGGGAGGGGTGAGGCATCATCCAGGAGGTTGAAATTAGCAAAGATACCATTCCAAATACCAAACTGATAATCAACAAGGCCTACACGGTAGCTAAAAGAACTGCACTCAGCACACTCAAGTCACCGGAAAAGAATATATACGACTGGTAAGAATCTGAAAAAGAATTTACTGATGTCTCTCTGTACGTGAATCAAGTGGATGTACAGCAGCAAGAAACAGAGCTTTGAAAATCAGCTGTAACCAATATAGTAATAAATTGAAAAAAATAAACGACAGAGAGACAGAGAAAACCTCTTACAACTTTTCCTCAGGGCCGGTGATGCAACATGGATTGAACACATCTAGACCCACAGCAGGATGAGACATAAGGCTGGAAACTGTTTGCACTAAGAGAAATGTGAGGTTGGGTGAGGAAATGCACACCCTTTAAAGTAATACTACCTGGTACCCATTCAATGGGTCCCAAATCTGCAGGTTCAAGGGATCTTCCTACAGCTAAAACATGCATGGAAAACCCAGAGGACTGTACACCATGTGATCGGGAGATGTGTCTAAAATGCAGCTCATTTATCCTCTCCTGGTGCTCCTGTTCACCATTCCAGCCACGTTACTTAGAATCTCCCCACTTGGAGAATCAGCACATTTCAACTTCTGTTTCACACATTTTGCAAATTGTGAGGAGGATGAACGGGAAGAGGGGGAACCAATGAGAGAATAGTTGTAGGGGTTCGGACGGGCACATATCACTCTAATTTCCCATTAAGAATAAGAATTGCAAAAAGGCTCAGCCCGCCTCGCCCGAGCCAAAATAGGGCCTGAAGCAATCCTGCGGGTTTGAGGCCAGCTCACAAAAGAGCAACTTAAAAAATGGAGCTCAGGGTCACTGCAATTCACAAACCTGCAGAGTTATAAATGAAAACTAACGTCCAAAAATATGTTGAGGTAAGGCAAAGAAGAGGATCTGAATGCAAGACAGAATTGCAAGAAACAGATTTCAAGAGATAGATTGGACTCATCTTTAAAGCACATGAAAAGCGGCAGATTTTCGACAATGATGCAGTTGGCCCAAAAGGGCGTATGCGTTTTTTCCTGATTATATCCAGGAAAAAACGCATACGCACTTTATGGGCAACGAAGCAAGCAAGCAATGCAAATGTGCACAACAAAGAAGTCTCATTTCCCACTGGTCAAAAGGGCCATCCTAAAAAATTGTAAAAACCAGAAATGCAGGACAGGCCATGGAGAACAGGGAGCCTTTATACGCTGATGGGCAGTGTGTGAACTGCCGAGAGCCACTCTGGAGAAGTGTATGGTGGTTCCTAAATCATCTAAAAAACAGAGCTACAGAGCATAGGACACTTCCAATCATGGGAGTATATCTAGGGAAGTCTAAAAATCAACAAGACACAAGCACACCACAGTTTAGGGCTACTCTGTTTACAAGAACCTCAACTTCAGTACACCTTAAATATCCCAGGAAAGAGAACAATGGATAAAGAAGATGTGGTACTTATGTACAATGGAATATCTCTTCACCATGATATCAATGTAATAAGGCTAGTAGAAGGATAAAGAGTGGATTTAGGTCCGATAATACTACTTGAAATAAGTCAAACAGAAAAAGAAACATATCATAAGATATCACTTATAGAGGGAGGGTAAATATGGCTGCACAAGAAATGAATTACAGAACAGAACAGTGTCTCACATTTAGAAAACACACTTATTTCAGCTTAAGGGGAAAGGAGAGGTGGGGTGATGCATAAAACCAGAGTTTGAAATTAGCACAGATACCGTTCAATAAACCAAATAGATATTAGACAAGATCTACACCTTGCTCAATGAACTGGCCTCAACACACCCTATACACCGCAGAGAAATATATCTGAGTAATAAGAATCTTAAAACCCATGTATTGATATATCTCCATAAGGGAATCAAGTGTGTGCAGAGCGGCACAAACACAGCAGTGAAAATGAGCTAAACCCCATTATAGAAATAAATTTTAAAAACAAAACGCAGAAACAATGAAAGAGAGAAAAATTCTTACAAAATTCGCTCAGGGGCTGTGATGCAACCTGGATTGACCACATATAAACCCACAGCTGGATAAGACATAAGGCTGGACACTTGGGGCTGAGAGGATTGGTGAGCTTTGGTGAGCAACTGCCAAAAGTTTCATGCAATACTTCATGCTACTCATTCCAGGGTCCCAACACTCCAGGTTGAAGGGAATCTTCCTACAGCTAAACCATGCTTGGGAAACCCAGCGACTGGTATACCATATGATCGGGAAAGGTTTCTAAAACGCACCTCATTTTTCCTCTCCTGGGGCTCCGGATCGACATTCCAGCCGCTTTACTAAAAATATCCCCACATGGAGAGTCAATGCCTTTAAGTTCTAGTATCACACAGTCTGCAGTTAGTGCAGAGGATGAATGGGAATAGGGGGAACCAGTGAGAAACTAGCTGTGGCGGTTTCAATGGGCACATGTCACTCTAATTTCACATCAGTAAGAAGAATAACCCTAACCCTAACCCTTCCCCGAAGCCTTCCCCTCACCCGTCCCCTAATCCTAACCCGTACGCTCACACTAACCCGCGCCCTCACACGTACGCTCCCTCAAAACCGTTGTCGTACCCTCTCCTGGACCCTAAACCGTCCCCATCCCCTAACCCTAACCCTAGCCCGAACCCTAACCCTAACCCTTCCCCGAAGCCTTCCCCTCACCCGTCCCCTAATCCTAAACCGTATGCTCACACTAACCCGCGCCCTCAAACGTACGCTCCACCTAAACAGTTGTTGTACCCTCACCTGGACCCTAAACCGTCCCCATCCCCTAACCCTAACCTAGCCCGAACCCTATCCCTAACCCTTCCCCGAAGCCTTCCCCTCACCCGTCCCCTAATCCTAACCCGTACACTCACACTAACCCGCCCCTCACACGTACGCTCCCCCTAAACCACTGTCGTACAATCACCTGGACCCTAAACCGTCCCCGTCCCCTAACCCTAACCCTAGCCCGAACCCTATCCCTAACCCTTCCCCGAAGCCTTCCCCTCACCCGTCCCCTAATCCTAACCCGTACACTCACACTAACCCGCGCCTTCACACGTACGCTCCCCCTAAACCGTTGTCGTACCCTCACCTGGACACTAAAACGTGCCCGTCCCCTAACCCTAACCCTAGCCCGAACACTAACCCTAACCCTTCCCCGAAGCCTTCCCCTCACCCGTGCCCTAATCCTAACACATACGCTCACACTAACCCGCGCCCTCACACGTACGCTCCCCCTAAACCGTTGTCATACCGTCACCTGGACCCTAAACCGTCCCCGTCCCCTAACCCTAACCCTAGACCGAAACCTAACCCTACCCCTTCCCGGAAGCCTTCCTCTCACCCGTCCCCTAATCCTAACCCGTACGCTGACACTAACCCGCGCCCACACACGTACGCTCCCCCTAAAGCGCTGTCGTACCCTTACCTGGACTCTAAACTGTCCCCATCCCCTAACCCTAACCCTAGCCCGAACCCTAACCCTTAACCTTCCCCGAAGCCTTCCCCTCACCCGTCCCCTAATCCTAACCCGTACGCTCACACTAACCTGCGCCCTCACACGTACGCTCCCCCCTAAACCGTTGTCGTACCCTCACCTGTACCCTAAACCGTCCCCGTCCCCTAACCCGAACCCTAACCAGAACCCTATCCCTAACCTGTCCCCAAAGCCTTCCCCTCACCCGTCCCCTAATCCTAACCCGTTCGCTCACACTAACCCACGCCCTCACACGTACACTCCCCCTTAACCGCTGACGTACCCTCACATGGACCCTAAACCGTCCCCATTACCTAACCCTAACCCTAGGCCGAACCCTAACCCTAACCATTCCCCGAAGCCTTCCCCTCACACGTCCCCTAATCCTAACCCGTATGCTCACACTAACCCGCACCCTCACACGTATGCTCCCCCTAAACCGTTGTCATACCCTCACCTGGACCCTAAACCGTCCCCATCCCCTAAACCTAACCCTAGCCCGAAACCAAACGCTAACCCTTCCGCTAAGCCTTCCCCTCACCCATCACCTAATCCTAACCCGTACACTCACACTAACCCGCGCCCTCACATGTACGCTCCCCCTAAAGCTTTGTTGTACACTCACCTGGACCCTAAACCGTCCCCGTCCCCTAACCCTAACCCTAGCCCGAACCCTAAACCTAACCCTTCCCCGAAGCCTTCCCCTCACCAGTCCCCTAATCCTAACCCGTACGCTCACACTAACCTGCGCCCTCACACGTACCATTCCGGTAAAGCGTTGTCGTACCCTCACCTGGACCCTAAACGGTCCCCGTCCCCTAACCCTAACCCTAGACAGAACCCTAACCCTAACACTTCCCCGAAGCCTTCCCCTCACCCGTCCCCTAATCCTAAACCGTACGCTCACACTAACCCGCGCCCTCACACGTACCCTCCCCCTAAAGCGCTGTCGCACCCTCAACTGGACCCTAAACCGTCCCTGTCACCTAACCCTAACCCTAGCCCGAACCCTAACCCTAACCCTTCCCAGAAGCCTTCCACTCACACGTCCCCTAATCCTAACCCGTACGCTCACACTAACCCGCACCCTCACACGTACGCTCCCCGTAAAGCGTTGTCGTACCCTCACCTGGACCCTAAACCGTCCCCGTCCCCTAACCCTAACCCTAGCCTGAACACTAACCCTAACCCTTCCCCGAAGCCTTCCACTCACCGTTCCCCTAATCCTAACACGTACGCTCACACTAACCCGCACCCTCACACGTACGCTCCCCCTAAAGCGTTTTCGTACCCTCACCTGGACCCTAAACCGTCCCAGTCCCCTAACCCTAACCCTAGCCCAAACACTAACCCTAACCCTTCCCCGAAGCCTTCCCCTCACCCGTCCCCTAATCCTAACACGTACGCTCACACTAACCCGCGACCTCACACGTACACTCCCCCTAAACCATTGTCGTACCCTCACCTGGAGCCAAAACGGTCCCCGTCCCCTAACCCTAACTCTAGCCCGAACACTAACCCTAACACTTCCCCGAAGCCTTCCCCTCACCCGTCCGCTAATCCTAAACCGTACGCTCACACTAACCCGCGCCCTCACACGTACCCTCCCCCTAAAGCGCTGTCGTACCCTCAACTGGACCCTAAACCGTCCCTGTCACCTAACCCTAACCCTAGCCCGAACCCTAACCCTAACTCTTCCCAGAAGTCTTCCCCTCACCCGTCCCCTAATCCTAACCCGTACGCTCACACTAACCCGCACCCTCACACGTATGCTCCCCGTAAAGCGTTGTCGTACCCTCACCTCGACCCTAAACCATCCCCGTCCCCTAACCCTAACCCTAGCCCGAACCCTAACCCGAACCCTTCCCCGAAGCCTTCCCTTCAGCCGTCCCGTAATCCTAACCCGTACGCTCACACTAACCCGCGGCCTCACACGTATGCTCCCCCTAAAGCGTTGCCGTACCCTCAACAGGAACCTAAACAATCCCCGTCCCCTAACCCTAAACCTAGCCCAAACCCTAACCCTAACCCTTCCCCAAAGCCTTCCCCTCACCCGTCCCCTAATCCTAACCCGTACGCTCACACTAACCCGTGCACTCACACGTACGCTACCCCTAAACCGTTGTCGTACCCTCACCTGGACCCTAAGCCGTTCCCGTCCCCTAACCCTAACTCTAGCCCGAAACCTAACCCTAACCCTTCCCGGAAGCCTTCCCCTCACCCGTCCCCTAATCCTAACCCGTACGCTCACACTAACCCGTGCCCTCACACGTACGCTACACCTAAACCATTGTCGTACACTCACCTGGACCGTAAACCATCCCCGTCCCCTAACCCTAACCCTAGCCCGAAACCTAACCCTAACCCTTCCCGGAAGCCTTCCCCTCACCCGTCCCCTAATCCTAACCCGTACGCTCACACTAACCCACGCGCTCACACGTACGCTGCCCCTAAACCGTTGTCGTACCTTCACCTGGACCCTAAACCGTCCCCGTCCCCTAACCCTAACCCTAGCCCGAACCCTAACCCTAAATCTTCCCCGAAGCCTTCCCCTCACGCGTCCCCTAATCCTAAACTGTACGCTCACACTAACCCGCGCCCTCATACGTACGCTCCCCCTAAACCGTTGTCGTACACTCACCTGGACCCTAAACCGTCCCCGTCCCCTAACACTAACCCTAGCCCGAACCCTAACCCTAACCCTTCCCCGAAGCCTTCCCCTCACCCGTCCCCTAATCCTAACCCCTACGCTCACACTAACCCGCGCCCTCACACGTACCCTCCCCCTAAAGCGTTGTCGTACCCTCACCTGGACCCTAAACCGTCCCTGTCCCCTAACCCTAACCCTACACCGAACCCTAAACCTAACGCTTCCCCGAAGCCTTCCCTTCACCCGTCCCCTAATCCTAACCCGTACGCTCACACTATCCCACGCCCTCACACGTACGCTCCCCCTAAATCGTTGTCGTACCCTCACCTGGACCCTAAACCTTTCCCGTCCCCTAACCCTAACTCTAGCCCGAACCCTAACCCTAATCCTTCCCCGAAGCCTCCCCTCACCCGTCCCCTAATCCGAAACCTTACGTTCACACTAACCCGTGCCCTCACATGTACGCTCCCCCTAAAGCGTTGTCGTACACTCACCTGGACCCAAAACCGTCCCCATCCCCTAACCCTAACCCTAGCCCGAACCCTAACCCTAACACTTCCCCGAAGCCTTCCCCTCAGCCGTCCCTTAATCCTAAACTTTATGTTCACAGTAACCCACGCCCTCACACGTACGCTCCCCATAAACCGTTGTCGTACCCTCACCTGGACCCTAAACCGTCGCCGTCTACTAACACTAAACATAGCCCAAACCCTAACCCTAACCCTTCCCCGAAGCCTTCCCCTCACCCGTCGCCTAATCCTAAACCATACGCTCACACTAACCAGTGCCCTCACACGTACGCTCCCCCTAAACCGCTCTCGTACCCTCAACTGGACCCTAAACCATCCCTCTCCCCTAACCATAACCCTAGCCCGAACCCTAACCCAAACCTTCCCCGAAGCCTTCCCCTGACCCGTTCCCTAATCCTAACCCGTACGTTCACACTAACCCGTGCCCTCAAATATACGCTCCCCCTAAACCGTTGTCGTACCCTCACCTGGACCCTAAACCGTCCCCGTCCCCTAACCCTAACCCTAGCCCGAACCCTAACCCTAACCCTTCCCCGAAGCCTTCCCCTAACCTGTCCCCTAATCCTAACCCCTACGCTCACACTAACCCGCGCCCTCACACGTACGCTCCCCCTAAACTGTTGTCTTACCCTCACCTGGACCCTAAATCGTCCCCGTACCCTAACACTAACCCTAGCCCGAACCCTAACCCTAACCCATCCCCGAAGCCTTCCCCTCACCCTTCCCATAATCCTAGCCCGTACGCTCACACTAACCCATGCCCTCACATGTACGCTCCCTCTAAACCGTTGTCGTACCCTCACCTGGACCCTAAACCGTCCCCGTCCCCTAACCCTAACCCTAGCCCAAACCCTAACACTAACCCTTCCCCGAAGCATTCCCCTCTCCCGTCCCCTAACTCTAAACCGTACGCTCACACTAACCCGCGCCCTCACACATACGCTCCCCCTAAACCGTTGTCGTACCCTCAACTGGACCCTAAACCGTCCCCGTCCCCTCACCCTAACCCTAGCCCGAACCTTAACCCTAACCATTCCCCGAAGCCTTCCCCTCACACGTCCCCTAATCCTAACCCGTACGCTCACACTAACCCGCGCCCTCACACGTACGCTCCACCTAAACAATTGTCGTACCCTCACCTAGACCATAAACCGTCCCCGTCCCCTAACCCTAACCCTAGCCCGAACCCTAACCCTAACCCTTCCCCGAAGCCTTCCCCTCACCCGTCCCCTAATCCTAAACTGTACGCTCACACTAACCCGTGCATTCATATTTACGCTCCCCCTAAAGCGTTGTCGTACCCTCACCTGAACCCTAAACCGTCCCTGTCCCCTAACCCTAACCCTAGCCCGAACCCTAAACCTAACGTTTAACCGAAGCCTTCCCCTCACCCGTCCCCTAATCCTAACACGTACGCTCACACTAACCCGCGCCCTCACACGTACGCTCCCCCTAAACTGTTGTCTTACCCTCACCTGGACCCTAAATCGTCCCCATACCCTAACCCTAACCCTAGCCTGAACCCTAACCCTAACCCATCCCCGAAGCCTTCCCCTCACCCGTCCCATAATCCTAGCCCGTACGCTCACACTAACCCATGCCCTCACACGTACACTCCCTCTAAACCGTTGTCGTACCCTCACCTGGACCCTAAACTGTCCCCGTCCCCTAACCCTAACCCTAGGCCGAACCCTAACCCTAACCCTTCCCCGAAGCCTTCCCCTCTCCCGTCCCCTAACCCTAACCCGTACGCTCACACTAACCCGCGCCCTCACACATACGCTCCCCCTAAACCGTTGTCGTACCCTCACCTGGTCCCTAAACCGTCCCCGTCCCCTAACCCTAACCGTAGCCCGAACCCTAACCCTAACACTTCCTCGAAGCCTTCCCCTCACCCGTCACCTAATCCTAACCCGTACGCTCACATTAACCCGCGCCCTCACAGGTACACTCCCCCTAAACCGTTGTCGTACCCTCAACTGGACCCTAAACCGTCCCCGTCCCCTAACCCTAACCCTAGCCCGAACCCTAACCCTAAACCTTCCCGAAGCCTTCCCCTCACACGTCCCCTAATCCTAACCCGTACGCTCACACTGACCCGCGCCCTCACACGTACGCTCCCCCTAAACCATTGACGTACCCTCACCTGGACCCTAAACCGTCCCCGTCCCCTAACCCTAACCCTAGACCGAACCCCAAACCTAACCCTTCCCCGAAGCCTTCCCCTCACCCGTCCCCTAATCCTAACCCGTACGCTCACACTAACCCGCGCCCTCACACGTACACTCCTTCTAAACCATTGTCGTTCCCCCACCTGGAGCGAAAACGGTCCCCGTCCCCTAACCCTAACCCTAGCCGGAACCCTAACCCTAACACTTCCCCGAAGCCTTCCCCTCACCCGTCCCCTAATCCTAAACTGTACGCTCACACTAACCCGCGCCCTCACACGTACGCTCACCCTAAACCATTGTCGTACCCTCACCTGGACCCTAAACCGTCCCCGTCCACTAACCCTAACCCTAGCCCGAACCCAAACCCTCACCCTTCCCCGAAGCCTTCCCCTCACACGTCCCCTAACCCTAACCCGTACGCTCACACTAACCCGCGCCCTCACACATACGCTCCCCCTAAACCGTTGTCGTACCCTCACCTGGTCCCTAAACCGTCCCCGTCCCCTAACCCTAACCCTAGACCGAACCCTAACCCTAACACTTCCTTGAAGCCTTCCCCTCACCCATCCCCTAATCCTAACCCGTACGCTCACACTAACCCACGCCCTCACACGCACACTCCCCCTAAACCGTTGTCGTACCCTCAACTGGACCCTAAACCGTCCCCGTCCCCTAACCCTAACCCTAGCCCAAACCCTAACCCTAACCCTTCCCCGAAGCCTTCCCCTCACCCGTCGCCTAATCCTAACCCGTACGCTCACACTAACCCACGCCCTCACACGTACGCTCTCCCTAAACCGTTGTCGTACCCTCACCTGGACCCTATACCGTCCCCGTCCCCTAACCCTAACCCTAGCCCGAACCCCTCCACGAAGCCTTCCCCTCACCCGTCCCCTAATCCTAACCCGTACGCTCACACTAACCCGCACCCTCACACATTCGCTCCCCCTAAACCGTTGTCGTACCCTCACCTGGACCCTAAACCGTCCCCGTCACCTAAACCTAACCCTAGCCCGAACCCTAAACCTAACCCTTCCCCGAAGCCTTCCACTCACCGTCCCCTAATCCTAACCCGAACGCTCACACTAACCCGCGACCTCACACGTACACTCCCCCTAAACCACTGTGGTACCCTCACCTGGAGCCAAAACGGTCCCCGTCCCCTAACCCTAACCCTAGCCCGAACCCTAACCCTAACACTTCCCCGAAGCCTTCCCCTCACCCGTCCCCTAATCCTAAGCTGTACGCTGACACTAACCCACGCCCTCACACGTACGCTCCCCCTAAACCATACTCGTACCCTCACCTGGACCCTAAACCGTCCCCGTCCCCTAACCCTAACCCTAGCCCGAACCCTAAACCTAACCCTTCCCCGAAGCCTTCCCCTCACCCGTCCCCTAATCCTAACCCGTACGCTCACACTAACCCGCGACCTCACACGTACCATTCCCGTAAAGCGTTGTCGTACCCTCACCTGGAACCTAAACGGTCCCCGTCCCCTAACCATAACCCTAGCCCAAACCCTAACCCTAACCCTTCCGCGAAGCCTTCCCCTTACCCGTCCCCTAATCCTAAACTGTACGCTCACACTAACCCGCGCCCTCACACGTACCCTCCCCGTAAAGCGCTGTCGTACCCTCAACTGGACCCTAAACCGTCCCTGTCACCTAACCCTAACCCTAGCCCGAACCCTAACCCTAACCCTTCCCCGAAGACTTCCCCTCACCCGTCCCCTAATCCTAACCCATACGCTCACACTAACCCGCGCCCTCACACGTACGCTACCACTAAACCATTTTCGTACCCTCACCTGGACCCTAAACCGTCCCCGTCCCCTAACCCTAACCCTAGCCCGAACCCTAACCCTAACCCTTCCCCGAAGCCTTCCCCTAACCTGTCCCCTAATCCTAACCCCTACGCTCACACTAACCTGTGCCCTCACACGTACCCTCCCCCTAAAGCGTTGTCGTACCCTCACCTGGACCCGAAACCGTCCCCGTCCCCTAACCCTAACCCTACACCGAAGCCTAAACCTAACGCTTCCCAGAAGCCTTCCCTTCACCCGTCCCCTAATCCTAACCCGTACGCTCACACTAACCCGCGCTCTCACACGTACGCTCCCCCTAAACCGCTGTCGTACCCTAAACTGGATCCTAAACCGTCCCCGTCCCCGAACCCTAACCCTAGCCCGAACTCTAACCCTAACCCTTCCACGAAGCCTTCCCCTCACCCGGCACCTAATCCTAACCCGTACGCTCAAACTAACCCGCGCCCTCACACGTACGCTCCCCGTAAACCGTTGTCGTACCCTCACATGGACCCTAAACCGTCCCCGTCCCCTAACCCTAACCCTAGCCCGAACCCTAACTCTAACCCTTCCCCGAAGCCTACCCCTCACCCTTCCCGTAATCCTAACCCATACGCTCACACTAACCCGCGCCCTCACACGTACCCTCCCCCTAAAATGTTGTCGTACCCTCACCTGGACCCTAAACCGTCCCCGACCCCTAACCCTAACCCTAGCCCGAACTCTAACCCTAACACTTTCACGAAGCCTTCCCCTCACCCGTACCCTAATCCTATCCCGTACGCTCACACTAACCCGCGCCCGCACACGTACACTCCCCCTAAACCGTTGTCGTACCCTCACCTAGACGCTAAATGGTCCCCTTCCCCTAAACCTAACCCTAGCCCTATCCCGAACCCTAACCCTAACCCTTCCCCGAAGCCTTCCCTTCACCCGTCCCCTAATCCTAACCCGTACGCTCACACTAACCCAAGCCCTCACACGTACGCTCCCCCTAAAGCGTTGTCGTATCCTCACCTGGAGCCTAAACCGTCCCCGTCCCCTAACCCTAACCCTAGCCCGAACTCTAACCCTAACCCTTCCCCGAAGCCCTCCCCTCAACCGTCCCCTAATCCTAATCCGTACGCTCACACTAACCCGCGCCCTCACACGTACGCTCCCCCAAACCGTTGTCGTACCCTGATCTGGAACCTAAACCGTCCCCGTCCCCTAACCCTAACCCTAGCCCGAACCCTAACCCTAACCCTTCCCCTAAGCCTTCCCCTCACTCGTCCCCTAATCCTAACACGTACCCTCACACTAACCCGCGCCCTCACACATTCGCTCCCCCTAAACCGTTGTCGTACCCTCACCTGAAACCTAAACCGTTCCCTTCCCCTAGCCCTAACCTTAGCCCGAACCCTAAAACTAACGCTTCCCTGAAGCCTTCCCCTCACCCGGCCCCTAATACTAAACCATATGCTCACACTAACCGGTGCCCTCACACGTACGCTCCCCCTAAACCGTTGTCGTACACTCACCTGGACCCTAAAACGTCCCCGTCACCTAACCCTAACCCTAGCCCGAACACTAACCCTAACCCTTTCCCGAAGCCTTCCCCTAACCGGTCCCCTAATCCTAATCCGTACGCTCACAGTAACACACGTGCTCACACGTACGCTCCCCCTAAACCGTTGTCGTACACTCACCTGGAACCTAAAACGTACCCGTCCCCTAACCCTAACCCTAGCCCGAAGCCTATCCCTAAAACTTCCCCAAAGCCTTCCCTTCACCCGTCCCCTAATCCTAACCCGTACGCTCACACTAACCCGCGCCCTCACACGTACGCTCTCCCTAAACCGTTGTCGTACACTCACCTGGACCCTAAACCGTCCCCATCCCCTAACCCTAAACCTAGCCCGAACCCTAACCCTAACCCTTCCCTGAAGCCTTCCCCTCACCCGTCCCCTAATCCTAACCCCTACGCTCACACTAACCTGCGACCTCACACGTACCCTCCCCCTAAAGCGTTGTCGTACCCTCACCTGGACCCTAAACCGTCCCCGTCCCCTAACCCTAACCCTACACCGAACCCTAACCGTAACCCTTCCCCGAAGCCTTCCCCTCACCCGTCCCCTAATCCTAACCCGTACGCTCACACTGACCCGCGCCCTCACACATACGCTCCCCCTAAACTGCTGTCGTACCCTCAACTGGACCCAAAACCGTCCCCGTCCCCTAACCCTAACACTAGCCCGAACTCTATCCCTAAACCTTCCACGAAGCCTTCCCCTCACTCGTCCCCTAATCCTAACCCGTACGCTCACACTAAACCACGCCCTCACTCGTACGCGCCCCCTAAACCGTTGTCGTACCCTCACCTGGACCCTAAATGGTCCCCGTTCCCTAAACCTAACCCTAGCCCTAGCCCGAACCCTAACCCTAACCCTTCCCCGAAGCCTTCCCCTCACCCGTCCCCTAATCCTAACCCGTACGCTCACACTAACCCACGCCCTCACACGTACGCTTCCCCTAAAATGTTGTCGTACCCTCACCTGGACCCTAAACCGTCCCCTTCCCCTAACCCTAACCCTAGCCCGAACCCTAGCCCTAACCCTTCCCCGAAGCCTTCCCCTCACCCGTCCCCTAATCCTAACACGTACCCTCACACTAACTCGCGCCCTCACACATTCGCTCCCCCTAAACCATTGTCGTACCCTCACCTGGACCCTAAACCTTTCCCGTCCCCTAACCCTAACCCTAGCCTGAACCCTAAACCTAACGCTTCCGCGAAGCCTTCCCCTCATCCGTCCCCTAATCCTAACCCATATGCTCACACTAACCCGCGCCCTCACACGTACGCTGCCCCTAAACCGTTGTCGTACCCTCACCTGGACCCTAAAACGTCCCCGTCCCCTAACCCTAACCCTAGCCAGAACTCTAACTCTAACCCTTCCCCGAAGCATTCCCCTCACCCATCCCCTAATCCTAACCAATACGCTCACACTAACCCGCGCCCTCACACGTACATTCCCCTAAACCGTTGTCGTATCCTCACCTGGACAGTAAACCGTCCCCGTCCCCTAACCCTAACCCTAGCCCGAACCCTAATCCTAACCCTTCCCCGAAGCCTTCCCCTCACCCTTCCCCTAATCCTAACACGTACGCTCACACTAACCCGCGCCCTCACACGTACCCTCCCCCTAAAGCGTTGTCGTAGCCTCAAGTGGACCCTACACCTTCCCCGTCCCCTAACCCTAACCCTAGCCCGAACCCTAACCCTAACAATTCCCCGAAGCCTTCCCCTCACCTGTCCCGTAATCCTAAAACTTACGCTCACACTAACCCACGCCCTCACACGTACCCACCCCCTAAAGCACTGTCGTACCCTCAACTGGACCCTAAACCGTCCCCATCCCCTAACCCTAACCCTAACCCTAACCCTAACCCTAAACCTAACCCTAGCCCTAGCCCGAACCCTAACCCTAAACCTTCCACGAAGCCTTCCCCTCACCCGTCCCCTATTCCTAACCCGTACGCTCACACTAACCCGCGCCCTCACACATACGCTCCCCCTAAACCGTTGTTGTACCCTCACCTGTTCCCTGAACCGTCCCCGTCCCCTAACCCTAACCCTAGCCCGAACCCTAACCCTAAAACTTCCTCGAAGCCTTCCCCTCACCCGTCCCCTAATCCTAACCCGTACGCTCACACTAACCCGCGCCCTCACACGTACACTCCCCCTAAACCGTTGTCGTACCCTCAACGGGACCCTAAACCGTCCCCGTCCCCTAAGTCTAACCCTAGCCCGAACCCTAACCCTAACCCTTCCCCGAAGCCTTCCTCTCACAGGTCCCCTAATCCTAACCCGTACGCTCACACTAACCCGTGCCCTCACACGTACGCTCCCCCTAAACCATTGTCGTACCCTCACTTGGACCCTAAACCGTCCCCGTCCCCTAACCCTAACCCTAGCCCGAACCCTAAACCTAACCCTTCCCCGAAGCCTTCCCCTCACCCGTCCCCTAATTCTAACCCGTACGCTCACACTAACCCGCGCTCTCACACGTACACTCCTTCTAAACCATTGTCCTACACTCACCTGGAGCGAAAACGGTCCCCGTCCCCTAACCCTAACCCTAGCCCGAACCCTAACCCTAACCCTTCCCCGAAGCCTTCCCCTCACACGTCCCCTAATCCTAAACTGTACGCTCACACTAACCCGCGCCCTCACACGTACGCTCACCCTAAACCATTGTCGTACCCTCACCTGGACCCTAAACCGTCCCCGTCACCTAACCCTAACCCTAGACCGAACCCTAAACCTAACCCTTCCCCGAAGCCTTCCCCTCACCCGTCCCCTAATCCTAACCCGTACGCTCACACTAACCCGCACCCTCACACGTACGCTCCCCCTAAACTGTTGTCTTACCCTCACCTGGACCCTAAACCGTCCCCGTACCCTAACCCTAACACTAGCCCGAAACCTAACCCTAACACTTCCCCGAAGCCTTCCCCTCACCCCTCCCCTAACCCTAACCCGTACGCTCACACTAACCCGCGCCCTCACACGTACGCTCCCCCTAAACCATACTCGTACCCTCACCTGTACCCTAAACCGTCCCCGTCCCCTAACCCTAACCATAGCTCGAACCCTAACACTAAAACTTCCCCGAAGCCTTCCCCTCACCCGTCCCCTAATCCTAACCCGTACACTCACACTAACCCGCGCCCTCACACGTACCCTCCCCCTAAAGCGCTGTCGTACCCTCAACTGGACCCTAAACCGTCCCTGTCACCTAACCCTAACCCTAGCCCGAACCCTAACCCTAACCCTTCCCAGAAGCCTTCCCCTCACCCGTCCCCTAATCCTAACCCGTACGCTCACACTAACCCGCGCCCTCACATGTACGCTCCCCCTAAACCGTTGTCGTACCCTCACCTGGACCCTAAACCGTCCCCGTCCCCTAACCCTAACCGTAGCCCGAACCCTAACCCTAACACTTCCCCGAAGCCTTCCCCTCACCCGTCCCCTAATCCTAACCCGTACGCTCACACTAACCCGCGCCCTCACACGTACACTCCCCCTAAAGCGTTGTCGTACCCTCACGTGAACCCTAAACCGTCCCCGTCCCCTAACCCTAACCCTAGCCCGAACCCTAACCCTAACCCTTCCCCGAAGCCTTCCCCTCACCCTTCCCCTAATCCTAACACGTACGCTCACACTAACCCGCGCCCTCACACGTACCCTCTCCCTAAAGCGTTGTCGTACACTCACCTGGACCCTACACCTTCCCCGTCCCCTAACCCTAACCCTAGCCCGAACCCTAACCCTAACAATTCCCCGAAGCCTTCCCCTCACCTGTCCCGTAATCCTAAAACTTACGCTCACACTAACCTGCGCCCTCACACGTACACTCCTTCTAAACCATTGTCGTACACTCACCTGGAGCGAAAACGGTCCCCGTCCCCTAACCCTAACCCTAGCCCGAACCCTAACCCTAACCCTTCCCCGAAGCCTTCCCCTCACCCGTCCCCTAATCCTAACCCGTACACTCACACTAACACGCGCCCTCACACGTACCCTCCCCCTAAAGCGCTGTCGTACCCTCACCTGGACCCTAAACCGTCCCTGTCACCTAACCCTAACCCTAGCCCGAACCCTAACCCTAACCCTTCCCAGAAGCCTTCCCCTCAACCGTCCCCTAATCCTAACCCGTACGCTCACACTAACCCGCGTGCTCACACGTACGCTCCCCCTAAACCGTTGTCGTACCCTCACCTGGACCCTATACCATCCCCGTCCCCTAACCCTAACCCTAGCCCGAACCCTAACCCTA